>NW_006408956.1:394274-405970 GCF_000296735.1 Chrysochloris asiatica
GAAAGATTGATGTCAGGACACATGGAGATCTCCAAGAAACACTGGGCCTACAGATGCCGAAAGGAGACCTTTCCCTAGAGCCGACAAAGAGAGAAAGACTTCTCATAGAGCCGGCACTCTGAACTTGGACTTCTAGCCTCCTAGAAGAGATAATAAATTTCTGTTTATTAAAGTATCCGTTTCAGTTATAGAAGGATTCTGTTAAGACAACATGGTATATGGAAGCTCTGAAGGCTGATTTGAGGAAGTCCTCTTCAGGCTCCAACTTGAAAGCTAAGTAGGGGTTAACTCGCAAAGCATAGAGGACGCCTGTTCTCCAGGCAGGAGGAGCATGGGCAGATGGCCTGGGGAGGGGACCAAGCACAACCAGGAAATCCATGTGGCTGGAGCACAGGTACCTGGGTTTCATAGGCTGGACTCTGGAGAAGCAGACTGCCTTAGCCTGCATTTTCTAGAGGAGCAAAAGTAGTGAAACGTATACATAAATATATGTGGAGAGAGAGACAGAGAGCTCTACTTCGCAAGGAAATAAATGCCTTATGCGATTTTAGGGGCTGGAAAAAATCCCAGATCCATGGATTTGGTAGTAGGCAGGAGATGTCTGCTGGTTCATAGGGTTGTGGGGTTGTTCAATCCAAGATCTGTAGGTCAGGTGGCAGATTGGAGACTTCTGCAAGCTTGTGTGCCAAGAACTGGTGGTCCAGGGAGCAGAATGCAGGATTGAGAGAGAGCAGGGAAATTGCCAGAGCCTAGCCTGGAGGCAGACCATAGTCTTAAGGGAACTTCCTTTCAATTGATTGACACATCACATGAATCACATCATGAAAGTGATTACATTTTATTACAGTGTGGAAGCACATCTAGTCCTGTGTCTGTCTGCCAAGCCACTTGGCTAGGCAAGCTGACATATAACATTAACCATCATGCAGACCCTGATTTGGAGTTCAGTGTGCAAGAGTGTGATTAAAGGAAGGAAGGAAGAGTGGGCTGAGGCGATGAGTTGGGTTTTAATGTGGTCATCTGACCCAAGAAGAACTTGGTATTAATTATCTATAGCTGAGTAACAATTTAGCATAATGTGAGCAGCTTAAAACAGCATGCATTTATGATCTCAGTTTCTGTGGGTCCAGGCACAACTTCACTGGTCCTCTGCTTCAACATCCCTTATACAGCTGTAGTCAAGCTGCTGGCCAGGGCTTCGGTCTCATCAGAAGGTTCAAGTGGGGAGGAATCTGCTTCCACGCTCATGTGGTTATTGGCAGAATACAGTTCCTTGTAGATTGTATACCAAACGCCTCAGTTTCTTGTTGGGCGCCTTTAGTTCTTTGCCATGTCAATCTTTCCAACGTGGCTACTTGCTTCATCAAAGCCAACTAAAGGAATGGTCTTCTAGTGAAACAGACATTCAGATCTCATGTCATGTAGTCCTGGGAGGGACATCCTGTCATCTTTACCATATTCTGTTGGTTAGAAGGGACAGAAGAAACAATGCATTCAAACTGTGACATGGGAAAAGATGATGGAACATACTGTGGGCTGACAGAAGAATGAACAAATCAGTTTTAGAAACGAATACAATCAGAATTCTCCTTAGAAACAAATTGATGAGACTTCAGCTTGCTTACTTAGGATATGTCATTGGAAAGATCATCCACTGGAAAAGGTCATCCTGTTTGGTAAAATCAGGGCGGATGAGTGACCCACACAATAGCTGTGACAATCACGAAGCAGGCATAGGATAGACAACATGTCATTCTATCCTGCATCAGTTCCCTGTGGACAGAAGGTGATTCAGTGTTAGCCACCAGTACTGGTTAGAAGATAGACCCCGATCTTGCCTGTACTCAAGGCAATAAGATGATCAAGGAGGTGAAACCTCAGAGACAGATATAGTTGGGACCATCTTAGAGTCTATTCATCGTAAGTTCTAAAGCTGGGTGGTTCTTCACAGTTGTTCCAAGCTGGGGCTGTGTGGCCAGGCCTTAGTACCACCCATCAACCCATCATTGGACATGGGCTGTCCCAGAAAAGGGTGGTGGCTCTGGCTTTTCTGTCAAGGAGTTACTACCAAATATTCACAACAGTGCCTGGCATCTGCTCCAAACAGTATCCCTATTTACAGGTGACACTGAAAGGTAGCCCCCCTCTCCCCCTCAGCTCACTCATTGTATGCGATCAAGCCACGTTTGAACCCAACTCTGCCTGACTCCAGAGGCTACACATGGTTAACCAGCTCTTGGTTCCCTGATGAAATTTGAAGCTTTATCTTGGGGGCAAACTGAGAGCCTGGTTTACAATAAGTTAGTTGTAATTGGCCCATAGTTGGTTATGGCCCATAGTGATGCTGCATAGGGTTTCTGAGGAGTAGCTGGTGAGCTTGAACCACCAACCTTGCAGTTCAAACTGACTTTGCAGTCCAGTGCATTAACACACAGCACCATACCAGGACTCCAACTGTAGGTGGTCTTTAACAACGGATGTACTGCTAATCACAGTTGCTGTGGCATAAAGGGTGGCACGCAAGTGGGTGGCTGTCACGTCTTAAAAGCTGGCAGATTGTCTTGGGTCTAAGTGTATTAAGGCAGAATCTGGTGTTGCAGGATAAGTATTGAACTGCTAACCACAAGGTTGGCAGTACAAACCTACCAGTCGCTCCTTGGAAACCTTGTACAGGGACACTATGAGTTGGAACCGACTCAGCAACACTTCTTTCTCTCTCTGTCTCTCTCTCTCTCTCACGCATTCTCCTCTCACACACACTAAGTGTATTGCTCAGCATAGACTGAATAATGAATATCACAGTAGCAAATACCCAAAGCTCAGAGGTTCATTTTCTTCTTTTTAAAATGTTGTCAAGTGTCATCGGGTCCATTCCAACTCATGATGACTTTATATAGAGTTTCCAAGGAGCAGGTGGTGGGTTTGAACTGTTGATCTTGTGGTTCACAGTTCAGTGATCATAATGATACCCATTGATTTGATTAAAAATTGTACAGAACTAATGGGATGCTAGAGTCCTGGTGTGGTGCTGTGGGTTACTGCGCCAGACTGCAAATCCATGTGAACTGCAAGGTCAGCAGTTCAAGTTCACTAGCTGCTCCTTGGAAACCCTATACAGGGTCGCTATGGGTCGGAACCAACACGACGGCACTTGACAACAACCACAATGGGATGCTGGGATGCACCATCAAGATCTCCCTTCAGGAATGAAGCTCTTCTTCCCTCAGCTGGTGAGAGGGCTACCACCAGACAACCCCCAGCCCTTTATCTTCTTTGGGAAATGAAAGGGGTCCTGACCCAAGATGTTATCTCTTTATTGAGGCTGAGTATAAAGACCCCAGTTTGGGCCATCCAACTCCAGAGAGCCATATGGAGTCAGTTGAAACCTTTTATTGAGATTGAAATTCAGTCCAATTTCTACCTCTATGTAAGCATGCATCTAATTCTTTTTCTTTCCTTCCCTCCTCTTCTATGGATGTTTGTCTCAACTGCACAGCAATCGTGGATTCAGAGCCTGCTTCTTGGGGATTCAGTCTGCAATGACCAATTTGAAGAGAGGACATTACCTTCAGGTAGGGAATGACTGAGAGCGGGCAGGAAGGAAGCTTCTAGAGTATTCCTATTGCTCTAGATTTCTCCCCCAGAACTACTTTATTATATAAGGCACTCTTCAAAAACATTGCTAAGGATCATAAGTTCACCATTACAGGGACCATGTTATTAGAGAACATAAAATTATTAAGATGCAATAAGAGGTCAGACTGTCCTGTATGAAACATGTCATAACAACATACAAGATGCTGCCGTAGTAACCTGACCTTCATGTTTCAAATGAAAATAAAGTACAAGTTCTTTATTTTTATGAGAAAATAAAAAATATTTTTCTTTCCTCCCAATACATGAAAAAAAAAGAAAAAAAGCAATTCCCATTTTTATTTCCCTTCCTTCTTCTCTTCTTCCTTCTCTTTTTAACTGCCTTCCCCGTCATCAAACTTAACACGGGTGTATACTCATCCAGTGGATAATTCTCCCTTCCTTCCCACTCCTGGTAACCATCATAGAAAATTTACTATAGAACGAAAACCTTCTCTTAATTTTTTACAGTAGTGGTCTCATACAATGTCTGTCCTTTTGCAATTGACTAATTTCATTCAGCATAATGTCCTCCAAGCTCCTCTGTATTATGAGGTGTTTTGTAGATTCATTGTTACTCTTCTGTGCTGCATAATATTCCATTGTGTGTGTGTGTATACCAAAGTTTGTTCACCCATCTGTCTGCTGATGGGCAGCTAGCCTATCTCTATCTTTTTGCTATTGCAAATAAATCAGTGAACATAGGTGTGCAACTATCTATTCATGTCACAACTCTTATTTCTTAGTAGAGAGATTTCTGGGTCATATGGCAGTCCTGGTGTGGCACTGCAGGATAAGCTCTGGGCTGCAAGGTTGGTGGTACAAATTCACCAGCCGCTTCTTGGAAGCCCTATACAGGGTTAACTATGAGTTGGAAATGACTCGACAGCACTTAACAACAGTGGTGATAATTCTAGAGGCTCACTTTTATCTCAGTCTAGTATGGGGTGGGCAGTTTTGGAAGTTCTTCTCCAAGTAATGAGCCAGAGATTCAGGTTTCTTCCATCTTAATGCACAGCCTCGTGGGCCATCGAGGAGAGGGAATATCTGGAATGGTTATGCACTGGGGCTTATGGCCAAGCCAGGAAGCAGAGGATATATTCTCTCTACTGCCCTTGGAAGAACCCCGGGTGGTACAAATGGTTAATGTGCTTAGTTGCTAACTGAAAGGTTGGAAATTCGATGCCACCCAGAAGCGCCTCCAAAGAAAGACCTACTTCTGAAAAAACAGACATGGAAAATCATATGGAACACAGTTCTATTTTATCATGTATGGTACCTCCCCCCAGCCAGGACACATGTCTTCAACCTAAAGATCTTCCCAAGGGACAGAAGATTGAAATGGGATTTTATGTTCATGTGGTATTCTCTCTGCCACACTCAACAATGACAAGTCTACAACAGACTATTGACAATTGAATCTGGAAGACCAAACACGTCTAAATGACCACTCCAGCACCAGGGTTCAGATCTCCCATGTCAAGTACTTGCGGTTGGAAGACCCCACTGTTGACCCTACATACCAGGTCTTTGGTGTTGTTAAAAGCCATTGTCTTATTTCTCCAGAACCAGGACGTTGACCTGCTTTTGTGGCTGAATTTCTGAAGCTCTCTGCAGTGTGCGGTTCCTGGGAGTCTCTAGCTTAAGCCAGGAGACCCCGGGACGATCTGGCTTTAAACTGTTCCCAGACGAGGCTCTTAACACCTAAGCTGTGAGGGGAGAGACACTCTCCTTGAGAGACTGAGCCAACACCTGGAAGACATTGATTGAGAGACAGTTAATATGGCTGTGTGATTTATGAGGAGGAGATATTGGAGCCAAGGTGAGTGGGCTGGGGGCTGGGTACTCTCAGCCAGATCAGGAAACACTTGATAAGGCTCCTCTACGAGCACTCCTCTGGGGAACTGAGGGAGGAGGCGAGGGGCCCCCGCAGACCGGATTTAGAGAGCCGGCTCCAAATCCAAGTGGGGAGGGGGCTGAGGGATTCGAAGTACTTCTCCCATGGATGCTGGATTCTGTGGCACCCAGAGCTCACATCGATCACACGAAGGAGCCAGCCTGTATGCAACCTCACGTCTGTCAGTAGAAGCTCCGAGAGCTGGCGTCTGATGCGTCAGTTCATGTCTACCCAATATGCGGTGTGCCAAGTGTTTAATCCACACGCGTGTCTGGAATCTGATGTCTCTGGGAGAGAGGACATTCCTACAGCTTGCTGCTCGCTGAACCTCCCTCTCTCTCTTCTAAATGAACAAATACACTCTCTTCTGGAAGTTTAGCTAGTTCCTGTGCCCTTTTAGACATATAGGGAATTGACTATTAACTTTCTATGCTTTTGGCTCCTGTCTGTAAAGGGGGCGGTAAGCTGCCTTCAGTTGTTTGTCTCACAGGGCTTTGCAAGGATGAGCTGCTGCATAATGCTACTTTAATGCATAAGAGTAAAGATTTCAGCCCTGACTCCACTCCCCACTAGCTGGGTGGCCTTGGGTAAGTCACCTAATATCTTAGAGAGAATTTCAGTTTACCCTAGCCAAACCAAAAACCACCTGTCCTTGTATCAGTTCTGTGACCCCATGCATGTACTCCATTGCTCCACCGGGCTTTTCAGGCTGTGTGACCTTTCGGAAGACGATCGCCAGGCCTTTTTTCTGAGGCTCCTCTGAGTGAATTTGCACTTTCTACCTCAGTGAGCACTCACCGTTTGTGTCAACCAGGGACTCTTCAGTGTTATTGTAGTTACTACCCTCAAGCTGACCCCTGACTCCTAGTAACCCCAGGCACCACAGAATTAAACACCGCCATGTCCTATCCCATCCTCATGAGTTGAACTGTTGTAGCCCATAGGACTTTCATTGGCTCATTTTCAGAAGTAGATCACCGGGCCTCTCTTCCTACTCTTTCTGAGTCTGGAAGTTCCTCTGAACCTGCTCAACATTCTAGCAACACTGGCAAATGGTAGTAGCTGTGTCTAAGGTGCATGGGCCGGGCATTGAAGTTGGGTCTCCCATATGGGCAGCAAGAATTCTATCACTGACCACTAACTATCATAAGGAATTAATATGATACAGCTAAGTGCAGTGGCGCTTTACAATAAGCACTGGACTGCCAACTACAAGGTCAGCAGTTCAAGCCCATCAGCCGCTCCGAGGAAGAATGACAAGGCTTTATGCTCCTGCAACATCTTGTTAAGTGCCATCGATTTGATTCTGACCCATAGCAACCCTGTACAGGGTTTCCAAAGAGCGACTGGTGAGTTTGAACCATCGACCTTGTAGTTCCTACCAACTTGCAGTCCAGCGGATTAACTGTCAGTGCCACACCAGGACTCCGCAGAGATAGACAGCTTCGGAAACCCTAGACAGGATCACTGTGAGCTGGAACCCACTTGACAGCATTTAACATCAATGACAAAGGACATGCACGAGGAGCCCTGGTGGCACAATGTTAGGCACTCTGCTGCTAACTAAACCCACCAGTGTTTATAGAGGAGAAAACCCTGGCGAGCAACCCCCGTATGCCTACAGCCTAGGAGACCCTAAGGGGCATTCTACTCTGGGTTAGTGGGTCACTGAATTGGAACCAATTCTCCTGCACACAACAAAGGGCATTCACAAGAATGTGATTACACATCTAAGCTAGCATTCTACATCTAGAGGTCATGCCCAGCTTTGTCTCGGAGAGAAGTTCC
Organism: Chrysochloris asiatica; assembly: GCF_000296735.1. NCBI lineage: Eukaryota > Metazoa > Chordata > Mammalia > Afrosoricida > Chrysochloridae > Chrysochloris > Chrysochloris asiatica. The sequence continues at coordinate 401,593 of NW_006408956.1, forward strand.
AGAGCTCTCACAAACCTTTGTAAGATTTCCTTGAGTAGATTTCACATATCTTGGCTAGTTAAGAGAACTGAGCCTGAATAAATCCATTTTTAACTCCCATTGCTCTATGACTATTTCTCTGAGATGCTAACTTGTGTGTGTCTTCAATAGGTTGTGTTGTGTGCCATCACGTTGATCCCAACACATAATAACTCTATGTTGTTGTTATGTGCTGTCGAGTCAGTTCTGATTCATAGTGGTCCTTTATAGGGTTTCCGAGGAGTGGCTGGTGAGTTTGAATCACCGACCTTGCAGTTCAAGCCAACCTTGAGGTTGAGTGCTTATCCTATAGCACCATGCTAGGACTCCAGATGGTGGTAGTTAATGTGCCATGTTGTCATGTCAGTTCTGACTCACAGTGACTCTGTATAGGGTTTCTGAGGCTATAAATCTTTACAGGAGCAGAAAGCCTCATCTTTCTCCTGTGAAATAGCTGGTAGTTTCGAACTGCTGACCTTGAAGTTAGCAGCCTGACTCGTAACCACTACTCTACCAGAGTTCCTTATAGCAACCCTATGTGGTTGTTGTTGTTAAGTGCTGTCAAGTCGATTCCGTATAGTAACCCCATATAGGGTTTCCGAGGAGCAGCTGGTGAGTTTGAACCACCGACCTTGCAGTTCAAACGGCTTTGCAGTCTGGCTCAGTAACCCACAGCACCACACCAGGACTCCCTATAGCAACTCTATGCTGTTGTTAAGTGTTGTCGAGTCGGTTCCGACCCATAGTGTCCCGGTATAGGGTTTCTGAGAAGCAGCTGGTGAGCTTGAACTGCCAATCTTGCAGTTCAAAGGGCTTTTGCAGTCTGGCGCATTAACCCACAGTGCCACACTAGGACTCCATAGCAACCCTATGTTGTTGTTGTTAAGTGCCGTCGAGTCGTTTCCGACCCATAGCGACCCTGTACAGGGTTTCCGAGGCTGTAAATCCTTACGGGAGTAGAAAGCCTCATCTTTCTCCCGCGGAGCAGCTGGTAGTTTCGAACCGCTGACCTTAAGGTTCGCAGCCCGATTCGTAACCACTACGCTACCAGAGCAACCCTATAGGACAGAATAAATCTTAAGCAGACTGCCACATCTTTCTTCTTCAGAGTGGCTGGTGAGTTAAAAACCTCTGACTTTTCAGTCAGCAGTTGAACACTTAACCACTGTGCCACTAGGCTCCTTGAATGATCATTAGAGGAGACATTGAAGCAAAAAATCTGCTGCAAAAGGCCTCTTTAGCAGGATAAAGAGCAAAGATGTCAGTATGAGGATTAAAGCACACTTGACCCAAGCCATGATATTTTCAGTAGTCTCATATGCATGTGAAAGTTGGATAATGAATAAAGAAGACCATAGAAGAATTGATGCATTTGTTTCATGGTGTTGGTGAAGAATATTGAATGTACCATGGACTGCCAGAAGACCCAACATATCTGTTTTGGAAGAAGTACAACCAGACTGCTCCTTAGAAGCCAGGATGGCGAGACTTAGTCTGTCATGCTTTGGACATGTTGTCAGGAGGGACCAGTCCCTGGAGAAGGCCATCATGTTGGTAAAGTGGAGGGTCAGTGAAAAAGAGGAAAGCCCGTAGCAAGAAGAATTGGCATGGTGGCAGCAACAATAGGGTCAGACACAACAACAATTGTGAGGCTGTCATAGGACCGGGCAGTGTTCTGTTCTATTGTCCTAGGACCACTGAGTCGGAAACCAATTCAACGGTACCTAACAATAACAATGGTAACGTGACGTAGCTGGCACAGGGGAACAAGAATCAGTATAGATGTGACCCATAAGAAGAATCTTTTTTCTGGACTGATCCAGGAAAGAAATCCAGGAAGTTGTGACATTGGAACTCAGTTTGCAAGATTAATAGAATCTTCAAAAGCACTAAAAATTTTCCTTGCTTACTGAAACTTTTTGAAAAATATGTCCACAAACTTTCTTGGCTGATAGCATCATTTATACCTTTATGTCCCTGAGTACACGAACTCAAGTGCTAGCTGAAAGATAGGCAATTTGAACCCACCTGGAGAGATGCCTCTGTAGACTGGTCTAACAATCTGCTTTGGAACAGTCATAGCCTTGAAAACTTCCCTGGGAAGTTCTGCTATGCACACGTGAGATCATCATGAATCAGAATCAGCTTGACGGTAACTAATAGCAACAGCATAAACAACAAATATCTTTAGGGGAGATGGAAAGCACCTCCAGAAAGACCTTAGCCGAGGTAAGCATGGGTAATGGAAAGAAGGTGGAAGAATGAAAGCTGAAAGTTGGACTCTTTGTACAAACTTTGTGGTGGTTCTCTATTGGTTTTAAGAGTTTTATATTGCCTCTTTCTTTGGCAGAATTGCCTCATTTTGCCTTTGGACAACCACCTATTTTCTACTGCTATTACAATAGTTCAGGCAGAGCTGACTTTACTCTCTAGCTCCTGTGGATACATGTTCCAAGTCAGTCCGGAAATTCCACTTCTCCAGCCACAGCTATAGACTGAGGATGATCATGTGACTTCAACCAGACCAATGGGAGAGAGAGTCCTTTTTTTCTGCAGATCTTGAAACTAGGTGGACACACTGGAGTTTTGCAGGGATTGGGGTGGTCATCGTGTAAAGATCAAGCTGGGAGCAAAGCTTATAGGGAAGAGAATAGAATTGAGCCAAGGAAAGAATGACGAAGTTCTGTTGACCTTAGATCATGGGCTTTGGGACGCTGGAGTTATACTTACTCAAATTACTTAAGCCAGTTTGAATTGAGTTTGTTTTGTTTGCAACCCCAAGAATCCTCAATAATATGCTATTTATTCAGTGCTTAATTGATTGCCCTCCAAATAGTTGTTGTTGTTGCGAGTTACCACCCTGTCAGCTCTGACAAGTGGCAACCCTGTGTCTAACAGAACAAAACGTTGCCAAGTCCTGGCCATATTCATGATCATGGCATATCTGAGTCCACTTTGTAGCTATTATATCAGTCCATTTCATTAATGATTTTCCTCATGTTCTCTGACCCTCCACTTAATCAAGTGCATTGTCTTTTTCTAGCAATTGGTCTTTCTTGATGATGTGTCATTTCTTCTAAGGAACATTCTGGTTGTATTTCTTCAAAGACAGACATAGATTTATTCTCCTAGCAATGCATGGCATATTCCGTATCCTATGGCCACCCCTCAAGTTGAATACTTGAGTTCTTCTATCTTCTTTCATTGTCTGGTTTTGCATTCATAAGAGATGCTTAAAAAGACGATGGCTTGAGCAAGTCTCACCTTGGTCATCAAAGCGACATATTAGAACTTTAATGAGGTCTTTTGCAGTAGACTTGCCCAGTGCAATTCATCACTTGGTTTCTTGACTGTTGCTTCCCTGGATGTAGATCATTGGTCCAAGTTGAACGAAATCGCTAGCAGCATCCACATTTTTCTCTGCTTGTCATGACATTTTTTATTGGTCCAGTTGTGAAGATTATCATTTCCTTCACTGAGGAGACTGTGGCATTGCAGGTTGAGTTCACTGGGAAATTTAATTCTGAGATGGCGTTTGGTGTGCGGGATATAATAACTGTGGGACCCAGGACTGTGAAAAGGGTAAGTACTGGACAGAGGGAGACATTCAGATGTGAGACACTTCCCACAGGGCTTCAGCAGACCCCACAGGAAGTGCTGGAGCTTGGTCAGTCCTGAGTTGGGAGAAGTGGGCCATCATGGGTCAGCTGTTGAATGTGGGCTGCTCCAAGGCGGGGATTTCCTTTCAGTCAAGGGTGATTCCCGAGAAGGTTCAGCCCAAAGCCATAAGCTCCAACACTCCCAGCAGATGAGGGGATGAATCCTTCAGTCCTAATTGGGATCTGGGTGGTACAGCCTAGCATCAACAACATATGGACCCACCTTCAAGTTGCTCAGCATTCAAGACAGTGTCTTTTAAGTGGTTTTTTGTTTTGTTTTTTTAAATTGTGGACACACACATACACACACACACTAAATGGTGGTAGTGTGCCATGGAGTCAGTTCTGACTCATAGTGACCCTGCATGGGGTTTTGGAGGCTGTAAATCTTTATAGGAGCAGAAAGCCTCTTCTTTCTCCCATGGGACAGCTGGTAGTTTTGAACTTCTGACCTTGAGGTTAGCAGCCCGATTCGTAACCACTACGCTACCAGAGCTCCTTATACAAATACACACACACACACACACACACACACACACAGAGTCCTGGTATGGCACTGTGGGTTAATGGGATGGATTACAAACTCAGTTTGAACCATGAAGTCAGCGGTTCAAGCTCACCAGCTGCTCCTTGGAAACCCTATACATACAGGGTCACTATGAGTTGGAACCAACTTGACAGTGTATATATATGTGTGTGTG
>NW_006408956.1:406430-423447 GCF_000296735.1 Chrysochloris asiatica
ATTGAATGACATTAACATTCATCAACAATATACTTCATTATGTTGTATACCCATTCTCAGTGTCTTCTTTCCAATGATCACACCACCATTAACTCAACGTCCTCTGAGCAACAACTCCCTTCATCCTTCCCTCTCCTTCCCACTCCCTTAACCGCTAATAAGTCTTGACGTCTAGGTTGTTGTTGCTAAGCACCATTGATTCAGTTCTGACTCATAGCGATGTTGTTTAGGGTTTCCAAGGAGGGGCTGGTGGGTTTGAACCACTAACCTTGTGGTTCAAACTAACCTTGTGGTCCAGTGCAGTATCCTTCAGCGCCACACCAGGACTCCACTGGTGTTTATATCCTTGCCTAGTTCATATAAATGAGATCAGACTGTATTTGTCCTTTGGTGACTGACTTATTTTGCTCAGGATGACGTTTGCAAAGACCATCCCTATTGGACCATACATCAGTTAGTTCTTCATTCCTGTTCATGACTGAGTAAGACTCCACGGTATGTATACACTGCATTGTGTTTATCCATTCATCCGCTGATGGTTGTTTCCAGCATTTGTCTGTTGTGACTAGTGCTATAATTAACATTGATGTTCAGGTTCTTTTGAGTCTTACATGCCCTGTATGAGAATGTGGTGGCTCCATATGATAAGCCCTGGACTGCAAACTACAAGGTCCATGATTTCAGTCCGCTCGCTTCCCTGTGGGAGAAAGATGAGGCTTTCCACTCCCGTGAAGATTTAAAGTGTCAGAAACCCTGTACAAGGTCACTATGAGTCGGAACCTACCTCACAGCGCTTAACAACAAATATCCTGTACACTGTCTTTGGCATTTCTTTAAACGTCTGCACTGTGAGTTGGATGAAGGACACAAAAGAAGTTGGAGAAGAAAGACAAACGAGGAGGCAGGCAGCCCTCTTCATCTGGGACATCTGAGATCTCCAGGGAAGATCAACTGATGGACCCAGAAAGGAAGAAATGAGCTTACTGCCCTGAAACTCCAGGCAGGCATGGTCACTGTTCTTGTTCATGGCACCATCTGGAATACCTTACATTGGAGTTGGCACATGGCAGGTGCCAAGAACAAAAGAAATCAAGTCTGTCCAAAGCAGCTGCTGCTAACAAGTCAGAAGCTCCCCTCTAGTTGAGGGAGTTCGGCTTCTGGGAAGCTCTTGCAGTTGAGCATTAGAGTCTCTGCCTTGATTTTTCTGGATGTTCCCAGAGGATAGTGGGGACATGCCAGTCCCAGCAGAAAGACAAGGGGGTAACTTAGGTCCACTCTCCCCTGCAGTTAAGAGGATGAATGATCTCACTGATATTCTTCCTAGGACCTCTCCTAGAGGGTCAGCCAAATCAGACCTGCACCCAAGGGGGCTACTGTAAGTGTTTCTGCCTCCAGATAGTGAAAGCAGTTTGGCATCTCTGTTTTTATAAGGGAACAAGCTTGCTCATAACTCTGAGGGACCGCAGGTGCATGGAAAAGCAGAGAGCCTGCATTTGTTCTTGGATGAGGCTGACTATAATAACACGCACGGAGTCCTGGTTACCGCTTGTTTGGGCTGCAGGGGTGGTAGTTACTAGGATGTTTTGGTCTTATAATAAAAATTATAGAAGGAAAAGAGTCAGTCATGCCCCAAGGGTTTTTCTTATTGGATCTTCCAATAAGTATTGTAGAACCCACTGAGGGGCGGTATGTTGGGATGGTTAAGTTGAGTCAGTTCCGAGTCATAGCGACCTTGTATAGGATTTCTGAGGAGCAGCTGGTGAGTTTGAACCACCGACCTTGCAGTTCAAACTGACCTTGAAATTGAGTACCTATCCTCTGGCACCACACCTGGACTCTAATTAACCTAGGTAGGGTCCAATTAACCTAGGTTCAATTCCTGACGCTGCTTCTTACTATGGAGTATGGAGTTATGTCTGAACCTCAGTATCTTCATCTGAGAAATGGGTATGATGATGATGCTCTCTGCCACACAGAGTTATTGAAGCAAAGCACTTAGCACTGTGTCTGGAACATAGTAAATGCTTAATATTATTGCTAACAGTGCTGGTGTTGTTGTTGTTAAGTGCTGTTAAGTTGGTTCCCACTCACAGCAACCCTGTATAGGGTTTTCAAGCAGCGGTTGGTGAGTTTGAACAGCTGGCCTTGCAGTTAGTAGTCCATTGCTTATCCTACAGGACTCTGTTCCTAACAGTAGCCCTATCCACACCTGGACTCTTTTCCTAACGGCAGCCCTAGTCTTATTACTTGTAATCATAATTAATATCAGGGCCCACGTCATGTTTCCAGATGAAGAAATCGAGGCACTGAGCAATCCGGTGTCTTGTTTGAGTCAAACCCTCCCATCTTCCATGTCAGTAACTCTTTGCAAGCACAAAGAATGAAATCTGAAAAGTTTTCACCGTAAATAAATGGAAAGAAAGCAATCCGAGAGCCCCAGAGGCTCCTTCCTAACTTAGGATAAGCAAGTACAATATTTATGGCGCAGCCTCAATAGAGAGGATATTGTTCAGGGTAGAATGAGAGGGCAGTGGCCAGACCACATCTAAACGCTTCAGCTTTTTATGCTTGGCTGTCTTTTTCATAAAGAAAAATCTTATTACCTCAGAGAGGGGCCACTGGGAGAATTCCAGGTGGTAGCATGGCTCTGGAAAACCCTGGGGAACACTTCAAGTGAGGAAGGATTTGCAAAGGGAGCAAGATGAATTACTTACTCTAGTTTGCAAAGGGAAAAGGGAAGCATAAAAATGGAATGAAAGGTCAGGGAGGGGCAGTCAGCCCAGGGCCTGTGGGGATGTAGCATATGGGTAACAGCGATAAAGGTTGGCATTTATGGAGCACCTACTGTATGCTAAAGAAAACAAAAATCCTCACCACTGGACCAATAAACAACATTCTTATCAATGGAGAAAAGATTGAAGTTGTCAAGGACTTCATTCTTCTTGGATCAACTATCAACACTCAAGGAAGCAACAGTCAAGAAATCAAATGACGTACTGCATTAGGCAAATCTGCTGCACATGACCTTTTTATTAAAGTGTTGAAGAGCAAAGATGTCAGCTTGAGGACTAGGGTGCGCCTGACCCAGGCCATTGTGTTTTCAATAGCCTCATATGGATGCGAAAGCTGGACAGTGAATAAGGAAGACCGTAGAAGAATTGATGCTTTTGAGTTATGGTGTTGGAGGAGAATATTGAAAGTGCCATGGGCTGCCAAAAGAACCAATAGATCCTTTTTGGAAGAAGTACAGCCAGAGTGCTCCTTGGAGGCCAAGATGGCCAAACTTCGTCTCTCATACTTTGAACATATTGTCAGGAGGGACCAAGTCGCCGGAGAAGGGTATCATGGTTGGTAAGGTGGAGGGTCAGAGAAAAAGAGGAAGACCCCCAATGAGATAGATTGGCCAAGTGGCAACATCGATGGACTCAAGCATGGCAACAGTAGTGAGATTGGCCCAGGATTGGACAATGTTTCGTTCTGCTGTGCATAAGGTCGCTATGAGTCGGTACTGACTCGATGGCACCTAACAACAACAACAACTGTGTGCTGGAGGCATCCCTGGCTGATGCGTATGGTTAGTACTGCTAACTGAAAGACTGGAGGTGTGCCCACCCAGAGGCAACTCAGAAGAATGGTCCTGCCATCTACTTCCGAAAAAAATCCAGCCACTAAACCCCCTACGGAGCATAATTCTGTCCGGATACATATGGGGTCATTGGATCTGATTTGATGACAAATGTTCTTTAGGTTTATTTGTTGGTTATCAATTTTGCTATCAGCTGTGTTCTTATTCAGCACTTGATTCTCGTTTCCCATTTGATCCTCAAAACAAACCCAGCAAGAGAGAGAAATTTCCTCTTTTTACTAATGAGGAAACTGAGGCTTGGGAAAGTGAAACCATTTTGCATTGAACCCTGGATGCAATCGAAGCCTGAATAACTGCCTCCGTTGTTGTTGTTGTTGTTGTTGTTGTTGTTGTGAAGCACCTTTGAGTCAGTTCCAATCTGTAGCAACCCTGTATAGGGTTTCCGAGGAACAATTGGTGAGCTTGAACCACTGACATTGTGGTTCAAACAAATTTGCAATCCAGTGCATTAGCTCACAGAACCACAACAGGGGTCCAGCTGGTTTTTGTTGTTGTTGTTGTTGTTGTTGTTGTTGTTGTTGTTGTTCCCCATTATCAAATCTCCAACCAAAGGTAAGGAATGTGGACCATGGGTCTACCCGTAGACAGGAAGGCTAAGCTTGTGGGGGCTGGTGAGGGTGTGTTTGGTTTATCTTGGTGTGTGTTGGCTGAGAAGTTCTAGCCTCTACAACAGCCCTCCCACCCTTACCAGGACCCAAGGGGCTGGGGCCTCCCTTGTGCCCCCTCCTCCCTCCTCCCCCACCCAGTGAGCCACTGCCAAGGGTGGAGAAGGCTTTGAAGTTGGTGGTGAGCCGTGGAGGACGAGGGCGTCAGAGCACTGTGGAAAAGGTGAACACGGGGCCACCAGATAAGCAACCTAAACAGCCAAGAGCGCCCTCCCAGCCACAGAAAGGAGGAGTTTCCGACAGCTGGTCCTCGCCTGGCTTTTGCTTAGTCTAGTTTTTAGAGCTATGAAGGATGATGCTCTCAAACCCAGCTAAACCGGGAACGAAAGGGAGTATGCGCTTAGCAGAAGTTACAAGTGAGCTTGCTCCACAAAATTGTTGGTTTATCAATGGCTTCCTTTCTCTCTCTCTCTCTCATATTGTACATACAAATCAACCCAGAACTCACAACTCTAAAACAAACTCATTGCCGACTTGATTCTGACTCACATCGACCCCATGTGTTACAGACTAGACTAATGTACAGGGTTTTCTTGACTGTAATCTTGATGGAAGATCACCAGGCCTTTCTTCTGCAGCACCATGGGTTTGAGCCACGTACATTTAAGTTAAAAGCTGAGAGTAAACGGTCGGACACACAGAGGAACCATTTTGTGTGAAGGTCCTTTCTTTTTCCATCCCTTTCTCCTTCCTTCCCTGTCTCCCTCCCTACCTCCCTTCCTGCCTTTCTTTTTGAGTACTATGAAAATATAAACAGCAAAACATTCACAAATGCAACAATTTCTACAGGTATGATTCAGTAGCATCGATTGCATTCTTCATGCTGTGCAACCCTTCTTTCTTTCTGTAAACATTTTCTTGTGGTTTGAGTGAAGGTTTACAGAGGAAAATTGTTTTCCTCTGAACAATTCCTACATATTGCTTCATGATGTTGATTGCACTTTCTACCTTTACTGTCCTTTTCCAAACCATTCCATCACCATGAGTGTAAACTCAGTGCCCCCAACCCAACACTCCCATTTCCCGTTCCCTCCCATCCTAAGACCCACTTTTTCTTCTTGGTTTTTTTTTGGTCTTTTGGGTTCTGTCAGATGGTCATGGATAAATGTCAACCGGTGACTCAGCCATGGTCAACTTGTGTCTAGGCTTTGTGGGGAATTTAACAGAGTTGAAATAATTTGCCTTTTCTTAAATTAATACTTTTGTAAAAATATGAAGCACCAACCGTTGCTCCCACAGTCCTCTCTACTCAGCAGGGTCCAATAATGCATTGTGATGGCCACACAGAACTCAGATACCATATTCACAGTTAAGGGATTCATTAGGGATATTAACAGGTCACAATTCCAGGTCAGAAAAGCTCAGGGCACATTTGCTCCAGTCAGCTGCTGATAAATGCCCACAGGACACCTCACTCCACCATACGCCTCAGCCTGAAGGCGCTCAGCTCTAGCTCCAAGGGTCAGTGAAGCTAGCTCTCCCATTTAAGTACCTGGAGACACCCCACTCTACAAGCAAACTTCCTGCCAGAAGTCACTCAGCTGTACTCGCTCCATGGCTGGGAAGCCCACTGCTCTGTCTCGAGCTCTGACTTTTGATTCTGCTGCTGTGTTGCTCCTCTGTCCCTCCTCCAGTGTCATAGCTTCTGTCCCAGGGTCAAGGAGGTTCAGTGCACAGGGATCTTGGGGTCCAGAGGACACACTCCACTCCTGGCTCTTCATCTTGGATGGTAGTGAGAACTTCCCCACTCCTGTTTCTGAGATGGCTCATTTAAAACCTGTTCTAGAGTTTCAAATTTTTACAATGACAATGATCTCTGCTAATAACCACGGCTAAATGATGTCATCCTACTAGTATTTTCTTCCACCTTCTCTTACGCAGACCCAGTAGTGCAGAAATTGGTGGGAGTTACAGACTGTGGCTAGAAGAGACTTTAGATAATTCACAACATCACACTTCTAACTACAGATTAGTGCTGTTGTTTAAATTATTGTTGTTATTGCTAAGTGCCGTCAAATTGGTTCCAACTCATAGTGACCCTGTATAAGGTTTCCAGGGAGCAGCTGGTAAGCTTGAACCACCAACCTGGCAGTTTAAACAACTTTGCAGTCCAGCGCATTAACCCACAGCATCACACCAGAACTCCGCTGTTTAAATGAACATTTTAAAATGATATTTCTGAAAACTTAGAAATTTCAGAATACAGATCATTAGTATCACTTTCATCTGAAAAGTCACCAATTTTTAAAAATAAGCACTGGCTTCTAGATGTGTGTTTATTTCCTATAAATGAGAGTAGTATTTGTCCTTTGGGCTCAGCAGAGTGACGTCAGGGTTCTTCGGTGCTCTGGTCTGCACAAGATCCCATTTCCTTGATGGCCGAGGAGTTCTCTGCTGAGCGTGTACCACAGTTTTTTTATCCAGTCATCCCTTCACGGACATTGCCATTGCTTCCACCTTTTGACAGTTGTGAAAAAGTAAGTGCCACAATGAACACAGGATGCATTGAGAGCGTCCATAGTTTATATCAGAGTCTCTGAGATCCCTCCCTGAAAAGACTAAAACCTTTTGGGATAAATGAATGGAACAATGTAAGCTGTTAGCATCTAAGTAGAAAGCTCCAACTGTTTTTTGTTAATAGTCTTTGGTAGAGTCCCCTGCGAAGCAGCCTCTCAGACAAAGATCTGAATGCTAGTGCTTAGTGGTTGTCGTCTTTTTTTACCATATTAGGTTTTAATTTGGCAATTTTACACTAATTGTTCAGTGACTTCAGTTACATTTTTCCCAATGTGTCAACATTCTCTTTAATTACATTCTGGTTGTTCTGTATCCAGTACTCTAGTTTCCCTGCCCCCTCAGCTTCTAATCTTTACCTTAGATATTTGTTGACCTTTAAGATGTTTATTTAATGGGCCGCCAATTCTGTCGACTCTAGTCACAATCAAAACATTTACTTGTTTCATCTCTGAACAAAATTTCCACTTAAAGGAGACACACGTTCTAAAGATGACAACCTTGGGTTTTGTAATGAATTGGAACAAGGACTGAAGTCAATGGACTAATGCAACATTTATGTGAATTTTGTGGGCTTATAGGTGAGCTGCAGACTTGAAGCATCATAAATCATTTCATGATATAGGAAATAAATGTGCAAATGTAGCAGAAAAACTAAAGGAAATGTGAAATTAAGGAACATGAAAATTCAGGTGCTGTACTGTAGCTCTGGACTGCTAACCACAAGTTTACAGTTCAAAACCACCAACCACACCTCAGAAACTCACACAGGGTCTCTATGAGTCAGAACCGACTCGAGGGCACTTAACAGCCAGCAACAAAGCCAAATGAATAGCCGCAGTGACAGACTGAAACATACAAAGATCATGAAGATGGAGCGTGTATTTAGAATTCTCTCTTCCCTCCCCAGCCTCACCATGATTTGCTGTTTCAGTATTATACTTTCCTACCCCACTGGCTTTGGGCTTAGCCATGTGGTTTGCATTGTTTAGTGGGATGCGAGCACATGGGCTAGATCCCCTGGTAAAGCAAATGGTTAAGCGCTCAGCTGCTAACCATAAGGCTGGTGGTTCAAACCCACCCAGTAGAAATCTTATGTGCAGTTCTACTCTCGTGAATTTGGAATCGACTCAGTGGCACCTAACAACACCACTGACAAAGCAGAACTGACAAATCACCCACCTTATGGAGTAGTGCAGAAAATATAAAGAGCTCCCAGGACTCTTAACACACAATAAGACACACATAGAAATGACAACTCCCAGTCTCATAGAACATTCTTTCCTTCCCCGCCCCCCTCTCTCCTGCCCCTCATTCACCACAGGGAACACTGTGTCTGCCAATTTCAGGCTGAGAACAGCAGTAAGAGAAGGGGTCCCCATACTGACGAACAGGGTGCTGAAAGCTACAAGCAGCTAGACTATAAGGTAGCAGCCGGAATCACTAAGCTCATCCTACACTCCTTCAGACAAGCAAGGGGAAGCAACTAATTTCTGACCTGGAACACTTCCCACCCGAAATGTGAGGCCTTCAGTGTGACTGTGTGTCAGTCATACAAATGTGTCTTTGACAAAGGCAGCCTGGGGGGGTGGAGCAGGGCAGGGGACCTTTTCAGGATGGGTGCCCCTAACCTCTGCTGTTCACATTTTCCAAATCCCTCGTATTCAGAGATCACAGAACTGTTGGTGATGATCCGTCTCTACCTGTTGTTGCTGTTGTTAAGTGCTGTTGGGTTGGGTCCAACCCATGGTGACCCTGTGTAGTAGGATGTCCAAGGAGCGACTGGTGAGCTTGAACCTCCAACCTTGTGATTCAAACCAACCTTGCAGATCAGCGCATTAATCCACAACGCCACACCAGGACTCCTATACCTTCCCAAATAAGCTGAAAATGTGGGCATGTATTTATTATGGAAAAGAAGTTCTGGATCAGGTAGTTCGGTTAGCTGCAGGACTTGTCAGAGCCTTTATTTTAGATGCTAATGAAATTTCTAAAACTTCAACAGTGAGTTGTTTTTGTTGTTAAGTGCCGTCGAGGGGGTTGCAACCCATAGCAACCCTGTATAGGATTTCTGAGGAGCGGCTGGTGGATTTGAACTGTCGACCTTGTGGTTTTCAGTCCATTGCTGATCCTATAGTGCCACATTCCAGTAGTAATGCTAATAACAAGAGCAGTAATAAAAGTCAGTAGGATTCCAGGTGTGGTGCTGCACGATCTGCACTGGACTGTGAACCACAAGGTCGGCAGTTCAAACCCACCAGCTGCTCCTCAGAAACCCTGTACAGGGTCTCTATGAGTCGCAACCCACTCGATAGCACTTAACAAGAAGTTACTGAATATTTATGATGTGTTAGAGCCTGTGCCATATTTTACATGATGTAACAGGCAACTTGTACCATGACAATGGTGCATAACAAACAATATCCCAAATGCCAGTGAACTTACTCCATATTGTGTTCCCCTCATTCCTTGGCTTGTGATTAGACAGTGGACCTCAGCTTCAGGCTGAACTAGTTCAGCTCTATGCACCTCTCACTGTGGAATGCAGGTTAAAGCTTCCCCAGTTGTCTGCAGCATGCTCTTCTCATTGTCCAGAGCCAACCAAAACTGAACAAGCACATTGAAAGCCTTTCATTGGATGGGACACTTGTCAGGTGCCCTTGATTTGTTTTTGACCTCTTGGCATGGAGAAGAGAGTAGACCGTGAGCTCTTGTTTTGCTTCCTTTGTTCCCTGCCACGCTGCGGAGAGTCAGAAGCAGTAGGCTGACACTTTCCAGCATGTGATAGGACATCGAGGAGTCCCCGCGGGGTGTAGCATTTAAGCACTGGGACTCCTGGTGTGGTGCTGTAGAATCAGCATTGGAGTGAGAAACACAAGGTCAGTGGTTCAAACCCATTAGCTGCTTCTTGGAAACCTTGCACAGGGTCGCTATGAGTTGGAATCAACTCAACGGCACGTAACAACAGCAACAACTAACAAAATGGTTGGCAGTTCAAGTTCACACAGAGGTGCCTTGGAACAATGTCCTGGTGATCTTATTCTGAAAGGTCATAGTCATGAAAACACTATGAAGCATAATTCAACTTGGACACACATGGGGTCCCCGTGAGATGGAATTGAGTCCACAAATTGGTTTTGTTTTGGTTTGACTAGAATCTTACATGTAGATATAACTATGACCATATATATATAGATATGTAGATATATGTAGATATAACTATGACCATATATATGTAGATATGTAGATATATGTAGATATAACTATGTCCATATACATGTAGCTATAACTATGATCATATATATGTATGTAAGGAGCTTTGGTAGCATAGTGGTTACGAATCGGACTGCGAACCTTAAGGTCAGCGGTTTGAAACTACCAGCTGCTCCGTGGGAGAAAGATGAGGCTTTCTGCTCCCGTAAAGATTTATACCCTTGGAAACCCTGTACAGGGTTGCTATGGGTTGGAACCGACTCGACGGCACTTAACAACAACAATACATATGTATGTATTGTCATGGTGTGGCATTGTGGGTTAATGCACTGGACTGCAAAGTTGATTTGAACCACAAGTTGGGTGGTTCAAACTCACCAGCTGCTCCTTGGAAACCCTATATAGAGTCACTATGAGTCAGAACCGACGCGACAGCACTTAACAACAACAACGACCACAACAACAATTGTCATGATTGTCTTTATATACATAAGTAAATTCCTGGAAAAGATAACAGTCATTCAAGTCAGCATATAGGCCCAATAGCAGAGTGCTCAGTATATGGCTAGTACCCCACAATGTGGTGCTAGGGGTTAATGCATTGGACTGCAAGTCAGTTTGAATTGCAAGGTCTGTGGTTCAAGCTCACCAACCACTCCTCGGAAACCCTATAGAGGGTCGCTATGGATTGGAACAGACTCGACTGCACTTAACAACAACAACAGCCCCAAAATGTAAATGCTACTTCCAGCTCCCATTCACTGGCACATACACACACACTGAAACACACACTCACTCCTCCATGGCCTCCCTGCCTCATATGCATTGTTCTACGTACTCAGATGCATACACCTGCACAGTATACAGCCACATACAGACATTTGCACACACACATCCTCGCTCTCACAAACACATCCTTCACACTCACACATATCCTCTTTCTCACACACATACACACTCGTGTGCTTCCTCACACACTGACACAGCCTCTCACACCTCTCTCTAAGCTAACAACATGAGAGGCAAGGGGCCGACACAAATCAAAGGCAGTTGGGAGCATTTCTGCTCAAGGATTCTTTGGACTTCGGACTTAAAAATTACACCCCTGACTTCAGGCCCCTTGGATCTGTTGATTTCCCAAAACCCCATCTACTGACTGGTTCCAAAGACAACTTCACAGGGCGCAGAAGCCAGAACACCTGCATTGTGAACTGTGGGGCCCATGAAGAGGCTGTGTGTGTGTTTTGCTGGAACCATCGTGTCTGAGGTGCTGGCTGGCCCCTGCTTTCTCTTCATCTGGGCCCCAGGGCAGTGCTGAGGTGGGACCATTTCTTTCTCTTTCCTCAAAACTTGCCTAGGTGTCAGAGCCATGATCCAGTTCACATTGACACCATTGAATGGGGCAAAGAATTCATATGGCCAAGACACAGGTCATTGCTTTAAACCTGGGCTTTGGAATGGGACATATGCAGAACCAATGCTAGCCCTAATGTTGAGAACCTTCGCGTGTCACCTACCCTGGTAAAGCTGAAGTTTGCTTATCAGTAAATGGGTAGTAATAGAAGCTTCCTCATGTGGTGTCTGTGAAGATTAAATGAGTTTACATAAAAAGCGAAGCCCAGTGCTTGCGATCTGCTAAGTTCTTAGGGAACATGGGGAGTTTATTTCTGAAATAAAATGTTGCTAGCTGCCACTCAGTCCTGACTCACAGCCACGTCCTGTAAGACAGAAGAAAACGCTCCCTGAGTCTGCACCACCCCTATGATCTGTTGTATGTTGGACCGTTGGGACCCACAGGGTTTTCATTGGCTGATTTTCGGAAGTAGATCTTCAGGTCTTTCTTCCTAGTCTCTTTTCATCTGAAAGCTCTGCTGTAACTTGTTCATCATCACAGCAGCACTCAAGTCTCCACTGACAGATGGGTGGTGGGTGTACATGAGGGGCATTGGCCAGATGTCAAACCCACATCTCCTGGAAGGTGAGAATTTGACCACAGAACCACCATTGCCTCAAAAGAAAATGGACAGAAAAAAATTCAGAATCGGAGTACAGGCTGCACATTGTTGTAATCTCTCCCAGAGGCTGAGATGACAATGAGAAAGTGCAAATTCCAGTGCTTGGCTGCTTTCTGAATTTTGTGAGTTTGTCTGTGAGAAATTGACTGTAAGTATACAAGAGACAGGTCAGACCCGCTGTTGAAGTTGAATGCTGTAGGTGAAACAGAAAAAAAACAGACCCCATGAGTCAGGGTTTTTAATCACTCGTGGGTTCCAATCCATAGCAACCCTGCATAGGGTTTTCGAGGAGCAACTGGTGGGTTTGTACTGCCAACCTTGTGCAATCGAGTACATATCCTTCAGCGCATTATCAGGACCCCATTCATAGCGATAGCCAATTTGGGGGATCATAGCATATACCCTCAGCTCATACTTTGTGTTTGAATAAATTCTAAGTACGATACTCTCTGGGTGGTTAGATGAAGGAACTTGCTTTACATGCAGAACCAACTCTAGTCCTAATGTTGGGAACCTTAGCATGTCACTTACCATTAAACTGGAGTTTCCTTGTCAATAAATGGGACTAGTAATAGTAGCTTCCTCATGTGGTTTCTGTGAAGATTAAATGAGTTTACACACATAAATAGTGAAGCCCAGTGCATGCCGTATGGTAGGTTCTTATGGAAGATGGGGAGTTAACTCATTTGTAAACTGGGCATAATGCTGTCTACCTCACAGGGTTGTTGTTAAGTGCCTTCGAGTTAGCTCTGACCCATAGGGTTTCTGAGGAGTGGCTGGTGAGCTTGAACCGCTGACCTTGCAGTTCAAATCTACTTTGCAGTCCAGCGCATTAGCCCACAGCTCCAGGTGCTCAATGATTAATTCTGATTCAGATGCAAGTGGCTTTGGATTAGAGGATAAATTATCAGTCTGGAGAAGGTGTTTCTTCATTATGTAGATTTCTTCTGAATGTCTAAGGAAGTTCATTCTTTGTGGACTTCATCAAAGTTCTCCAGACTTTAAAAAACTCTGCATTCTTGCCTCTATAAAATACTCAGACAGAGTTTTATATATGTAACTCCATATATTCATGTTTATTGTGGTTGTTAAGTACCGTCAAGTCAGTACTGACTCATAGCGATGTTATAAACAACAGAACGAAACACTTCCTGGTCCTGTGCCAACCTCACAGTTGTTGTTACGCTTGAGCCCACTGCTCCTGCCACTGTGCCAATTCATCTTTTGGGGGGTCTTCCTCTTTTTCGCTGACCCTTGATTTTATCAAGTATGATATCCTTTTCCAGGGACTGGTCCCTCCTGATAATATGTCTGAAGTATGATAGACAAAGTCTGGCCATCTGACTTCTAAACAGCATTCTGCTACACTTCTTCCAACACAGAATTGTTTGTCCTTTTGGCGGTGTATGTTACTTTTAATATTCTCCTCCAACACCATAACTCAAATGCATCAGTTCTTCTACGGTCTTCTTTATTCATTGTTCAACTTTCACATGCATATGAGGTGATTGAACAAACCATGGTTTGGCTATACGAAAAATTTAGAATTGACAGGCATAGACTGTCAAATTAATATAAATAAAAATTCTGATATTTTCCCCCAAGCCTCAAAGGGGTATTCTATGTACTGCATTTTGCAGACCACAGTCTTGGTGTTTGCTATTCGAACCAGGGTTCCTAGACTTCCAGCAGCAGCATCACCTGGAAATGTGTTAGAAATATAGAATCCCAAGCCTATATCGGAGTCCTGGTGTGGTGCTGTGGGTTAATGCACCAGACTGCAAAGCCGTTTGAACCACAAGGTCAGCAGTTCAAGCTCACCAGCTGCTCCTCGGAAACCCTATACAGGGTCGCTATGGGTCAGGATCGACTCGACATCACTTAACAACAACAACAAGCCTAGCTCAGATCTCCAGAACCAGAAACTGTGTTTTAACCGGACCCCCAGGTGATCTGTACACACCTTAAACTTGGAGTCATTGGTTTAGGAAACACAGTTGGAGAGAATCCTTAATTTCCAGTTTCCTTCTCTGTCATATAAAATCAAAACAAAATGCCCAAACTCACCGCTGTTGAATCACTTCCAACTCCTGGCCATTCCCGATGTTACGGTGTAGAACTGCTCCGTCAGGTTTTCCTGACTGTATCTTGTATGGAAAGCAAACCGCCAGGCCTTTGTTCTGCAGCACTGCTGGCTGAGTTTGAATGCTAAAGCTTTACATTAGCAGTGGAATGTCAGCTGCTTGTTTCCCCAGGGAACTTCATCTTCGGATAGTTTGTATCTTTGAATAGTTTGAGATTGATGACCTCTTCTCATTGTCTCAAATCTAACCAGCACATAGGAAAATCGCTGGTTCCTGTGGCAACTTTGCACCAGGTTCTGGAAAACCTGCCTTGGAATATATTGTACCAAGCCAAATTTGTGGAATGTTTTTCATTCAGCCTCTATCTAGTGGTGCCAGCCAATTTCGATGTATACCCAAAGAAGAGGCTTCTGGTCTCCATAATTGAAAAACGTGATCACCCTATCATTCTGTAAATCTGCTTCAGAAAGGCCCCAGCAAGGTTTTTGGAGATAAAGTAGTCAACAAAACGAATCCGTGGCTGTTCCTTGAAGTGGACTCAGATGGAAATAAAACCTTTCCACAAAGTGAGCTTTGGCTTCTCTTCCTCATTTCAGGTCCAAAAATGACTTTCAGAGAGCATGTTAGCAAGCGCTCTGGCCGGGATTTGGGTAGGCAGGCCTGTGGCCCAGGGTTGGAGGAGGCTCCGTCACCAGGGAAGCATGTTAACAGGGCGGGCTGCACTGCACAAATGTTGCTTTTTAATTCCAAGGGTGGAAGCGACTGTTGGAGAACGCATCAAGTTCAAGACAGGAAAGGGCTTGGTCTCTGCTGTCCTGGCACTGCCCAGAGCCCAGTTGAATTGAATCACCTCCAGAGATCTGGGACCCAGCCAAAACCAGTCCTCTGCTTACCAGCAGGCCTAGTAGAAATTATGGGAGCAGGGGAATAGTTCATTGGCCCAGACAATAAAAGGGGCTACTTTCTGGAGCAGGGTAGGATTGAACGATGGCAGTACAAAGACACTGCAGAATAAGCCTTTTTCTCTCTTCACCTGAGTTTGCTTCCCTTGGCCGCCATATTGGAAGCCAACACCAACAGGAGGGAGGACCCTCTCACGCCTCTTGTTTCTGTCATTTACCTGTTTTTCTGTATTGCAGAAGGCTGACAACTGAAAGCACTCTTCTGAATGGCCATTGTCCCCTTTGTTCATCCTCCCTGCTTCTGGTTAGATTCAGCCAATGGAAAGCTCCAATGGGGGACTGGCAGTTTGGAGAATAGAAAAATGGGAAAATGGACGATGGGTTTTCTGTCTCTGATCTGGGTGGCATGTCTGGTAGTTGTGGCAACTCCAGCAGTGACTGTGTTTCCTACATGGTTCCAGCTTTCTGTGTGACTCTCTGTGGCCTCAGTCCTCACTGGGCAGCATTAGTCTTTAGTGATACAACCTCCTTCCTTTGTCTCTGATGTCCTGTGGTGGAAGTGACTTCCTGCTCTTTCTAATGTCTGAATTTATCATCCCCATTCCTGTTTGCCCTTTTTTGTTCTTCAAACACCTTTGTAAAAGGAGCTCTGGTAGTGCAATAATTATGTGCTTAGCGGCTAACCAAAAGGTTGGTGGTTCAAACCCACACAGTGGCTCCATGGAAGAAAGCCCTAGTAATCTGCTTCCATAAAGACTGTTATCAAGATAAACCCTAGGGGGCAGGTATACTCTGTGACCTGGGGTCATTAAAAGTGGTCACCCAACAAGAAGAACAATACCCCCTTTGTAAGTAGTGAATCATATTAGATCCTTTCTCTTGCATGACATGGCTGGCTGGCTCTGAATTCTAAACTGGTGTTGTAATGTGCTGTGGAGTCAGTTCTGACTCATAGTGACCCTGTATAGGGTTTCCAAGGTTGTAAATCTTTACGGGAGCAGAAAGCCTCATCTTTCTCCCGCAGAACAGCTAGTAGTTCCGAACTGCAGACTGTGAGATTAGCAGCCTGATTTGTAACCCTAGGCTAATACATCATCAGACTGCTACATGAGCTTGAGTCACATAAATTAGTGTTTATGAAGCCCACCATCCCTTGGTAATGCAAACAAACAATTTATTATTAAGACACAGGGTATGCCAGTGATTGACAAACAGGCAAACAAACTAGAAAAATCAAACCCAAGCAAGTGAACTACCAGACCCAGAACAAATAGAAAGTAGAAACTTTCAATATCTTAGTACAAGATGTAACAATCTCCTTAGAATTTTAGTTTCAAGAAGAATCAGTTCCAACTGCTTTCCATCCTTGATCAATATCCTAGGCATTAGTAAGCTGAAATGGACTGGTATTGGCCATTTTGAGTCTGACAATCACATGGTTTGCTATGCCAGGAATGACAAATTGAAGAGGAATGGTGTCACATTCCTCATCAAAAAGAACATTTCAAGATCTATATTGAAGTACAATGCTGTCTGTGATCGGCTAATATCTATGCATCTACAAGGAAGACCAGTTAATACCACTATTATTGAAATTTATGCCACTAAAGGCAGTGATGATGAAATTGAAGAATTCTATCAACTTCTTCAGTCTGAACTGGATCAAGCATGCAATCAAGATGTACTGATAATTACTGATGATTGGAATGCAAAAGTTGGAAACAAAGAGGAAGGATCAGTAGTTGAAAACACTCATGTATAATTTATGGTTCCAAAATATTATAATCTAATATTAAATGTTTTAATCTGAAAAGGATAATCTATCAAATTTATAATTCACTAGTATGTAATTTCTTAATGGAATAATAACTGTTGTTAAGTGCCGTCGAGTCGGTTCTGACCCATAGTGACCCTGTACAGGGTTTCCGAGGGTGTAAATCCTTACGGGAGTAGAAAGCCTCATCTTTCTCCCGCGGAG
>NW_006408956.1:423547-448578 GCF_000296735.1 Chrysochloris asiatica
AGACAAAAATGCCTTACTGCTGTTCTTAGATACTCAAAGCCAACTCAACAAAAGTACGTCAACTCAGCAAGTGATCTACCTGTGACTCTGTGGGGTAAAGCCTCAGGAAATCTGGTGGTGCTGAGGCATGTTTTATTGCCATTGGAGAAGGAACCTGGGCCAGAGAAGACCATGGGTAGGGACTGCTGTTAGGGAGTTTCCTCCTGGCTCTGCAGAAAGATGGGGAGCACAGGGACCCCCGTGTCAGGAACTTCCTCTTGGAAACCCTCTTCAGTCTTTGAACTTTGGTGACTGGAGGGTATGGGAAGGACTGGAACCTGGGTCGGTGGCTTTTCCCACCTTAACCCAGTGTTCTTTGACTACTGATCTAGTTTCTTATGTTTTGATATCATTTTTCAGTGGAATGAAAATTTTAGCCTCGTTTGTTAATTTCTGGTGCAATCTTCTCTTTTCTTGAAACATTTATAAGTCTTTCAGCCACTGAAAATTCAACACTCCCTGGATCCATGTCTTCCAGGGCTCGCCTGTCTGTCTTTGATGTAGCCAGGTTCACATTCCCACCAACAATATTGTTTTGCCCAAGAACAGCAACCCAGCCTGTCACCTTTCGTCCACGTGCACATGGAACTTTGATCTGACTTTTGTCACTAGGGAGAACTTGCTTTTCAGTCAGTTTCAAGAAGTTAAAGACTTTTTTCTCTTTAATAAGTGTGCCCACTCTTTCCTTCCATATTTGCGGTTCCTATGACACCAGATGTGTGCTCTTTTGAAGGCTGGGACTTTTCCAAAGCCTCAGCGAATGCTATCTGCAGCTGTTATTCTCTCTTCCAATTGGTCCTCAGCACAGCTCTGTTAGTGGCTACTTGATTTTGGATTTGCTTTGATTTGTCTCCTAAATACTGAATCTTGCTTATAATGTTATCCATCAGCAGAAGCTTATAAACATTCTGATTTCTCTTTTTTTCTAAGCTTTGCCATAACTATCTTTATTAAAACCAGAGAGACTTGTAGCTTCCCTGTTCTTGATTCATTATCTCCACACGGACCATCTCTGGTCATTTGTCTTCCAGCTTGTCTTCTAGAGTAGCTACGATCAGGTCTCCAAGCTCTATTTCAATGTGGCAAAACTTTTCAACAACTTGATGCTATTTCATCCTGGCAGAAATCCTTGTGATCAGTTCTTTGTTCACTCTATCCCATGGCATTCCTTGGGGATCAGAACCTGGTGTCAACTCCAGAATATGTGTCACCAACCAAAGCTCCTAAGGCCACTGCTGAGTTACCTCAGATTTCAGGAGACTGCTGCCACAACAGACAACAGAGTCCATGGTGAACATTCTGCTCAGAACCTCCCCTTTGCTGGGAACCAGGACACACCTAGGTAGAAGTCCAGGAGGGATGAGAAAAACTGTAACCCCAACTTTCTTGAGGATGTCTTAACAGCTGGCCCAGTGGAATGTGTATTCCCTTTGTTGAATGTAGTTGCTATTCACCAAAATAGAATATAGAACGTTGTCTTTGTGAACTATATTATGCCAGTTGACCTTGGTGGCCCCTGACACTATGGTCCTAAGCTACAAGGTTCAGTGATTCATTCCTTTAAGGTATTTGGTTGTGGCTAAGAATTTTGCCCCCTGTATGCTATACAATATTCATGGATATACCAACAGCACTGGTAGCGTAGTGGTTACGAATCGGGCTGCGAATCTTAAGGTCAGCGGTTCGAAACTACCAGTTGCTCCGCAGGAGAAAGATGAGGCTTTCTACTCCTGTAAAGATTTACACCCTCGGAAAGCCTGTACAGGGTCGCTATGGGTTGGAACCGACTCGATGGCACTAACAACAACAATATACCAACAGCACATTTGTAGAAATAGCTTCTGTCAAGCCATATACACTTGGTGTAGGCCCGTTCATCTTTCCACATCTATTCAGTTTGTTGTCTATCTGTGTATTTTCAGTTGTAGATTAGTGTTATTGTAGGGTTGGATATGTAATGTCCCTGTTGCATTTAAAACTTGTGCCCCTCCTGGTGTCTTCCTTTGCCTTGATCGTGTTGTGCCAGATTCCCTCTCACTCAAGTTAATATGTGTCTTAAGGAGCTCTGGTAGTGTAGTGGTTACAAATCGGGCTGTGAACCGCAAGGTCAGCAGTTAGAAATTAACCAGCTGCTCCGTGGGAGAAAGATGAGGCTTTCTGCTCCTGTAAAGATTTACAGCCTTAGAAACCCTGTTCAGGGTTGCTATGGGTCGGAACTGACTCGATGGCACTTAACAACAACAACTCTCTAGTTGGATCCTTGCTGGCATAGTGGTTTTTGCGTTTGGCTGTTATCTGCAGAGTCGGAAGTTCGAATCCAGCAGTTGCTCCACCAAACAACGATGAGACTTACTGCTCCTATAGAGACTTGCTATTGCTAAGTGTCACCAAGTTGGTTCCAACTCACAGCTACCCTGTTAGGGTTTCCAAGGAGTGACTGGTGGGTTTGAACTGCCAACCTTGCAATGAACAGTCCAGTTCTTATCCTGTAGAGCCACACCAGGACTCCAGCTTCAGAAACCCTATACAGGGTCACTATGAGTTGGAATGGATTCGTCAGCACTCAACAATAACTCTTTAGTAGAACTTTATTCTACCCTTCCCCTCCCACCTCTTGTAAACTTCAAAGAATATTTCATTCTGTGTGCAAACCTTTTTGTGTGTTTTTCCAGTAGTGGTCTCATGCAATATTTGTTCTTTTATGATTGGCTTATTTCACTCAGCATAATGTTATCTAATAACTTATTTCACACCCCATAACAATCGGTGTTATGGGGTGTTTTGCAGATTCATCATTATACTGTAACTCTCTGTAGTATTTAACTGTGTGTGTCTCAGTGTGTTTATCCATTGATGGGCACTTGGCTTCTTTCCCTGTTCTTGTTGTTGTGAACAGTGCTGTGATGAACATGGGTTTTCTGTTTGTGTCATGGTTCTTATTTCTGCAGGCAATATGCCTAGTCATGGAATTGCTGGATCATATGGTATTTCTATTTCCAACTTTTAAAGAAAGCACCATACTATTTCCCACAGTGGTCGTACCATTTTACACTCCTACCAGCAATGTATGAGGGTCCCAGTCTCTCCATACTCTTGCCAACATTTGTTGTTTCTACTTTTTTGAACTTTGCTATAAATGCTGGGGTGGGATGATATCTCATGGTTGTTTTTGATTTGCATTTCTCTAAGGGTGGTTATGAATCGGGCTGCGAACCTTAAGGTCAGCGGTTTGAAACTACCAGCCATTCCGCGGGAGAAAGATGAGGCTTTCTACTCCTGTAAAGATTTACACCCTCGGAAACCCTGTACAGGGTCTCTGTGGGTCAGAACCGACTCAACAGCACTTAACAACAACAACGACAACATCTGTTGTTAATCATTATATAATATCCTTCCTTGTCTCTTTGGTTTTTGTCTAAGTCTGTTTTATCAGAAATTAATATTGCCAGTCCTGCCCTTTTTTTTGTTGCTTGAAATATCCCTTTGACTTCTAGCTTATTTTTGTCTGTGTGTCTACGGCATGTCTCTTGTAGACAGCATTTTGATGGCTCATGCTTTCCTATCCATTCTGCTACTCCCTGTCTCTTGAATGGTGCATTCAATTGATAATCCATTTACATCCAATGCATTTATTAATACATATGAATTACAGTTGTCATATTTTCTATGTGTGTATGGTGTTGATGTTTTCTTTATTCCATATATGTTTCTGTGCTGAGTTAATTTTGTGTACAAATTTTCATACTATTTCTTTTGTTGTTGTTGTTTTAGTGTTTACAGAGTCTTTATGATTTTCTTCTCTCTTTTTATTTTTAGTAAGAAGGTTTATTAATTTTCTTTGATTAATATCTTTAATTAATATAATAATTATATTGTAATTTATTATTACTTTCTCAAGTTTAAAGCAGTTTGAGGACTAAGGTATGCCTGACCCAAGCCGTGGTATTTTCATATGCATGTTGGATAATGAATTAAAAAGACCATAAAAGAACTGATGCATTTGAGTTGTGTTGGAGGAGAACTTTAAAAGTACCATGGGCTGCCAAAAGAACAAACAAATTTGTGTTGGAAGAAGTGCAACCAGAATGTTTCTTAGAAGCCAGGATGACCAGACTTTGTCTCTCATGCTTCAGACATACTATTAGGAGGGACCAGTCCCTGGAGAAGGACATCATGCTTGGTAAAGTGGAGGGTCAGTGATAAAGAGGAAGACCCCCAATGAGATGGATTGGTACAGTAGCAGCAGCATTGGACTCAAGTGTAACAATGGCTGTGAGGTTGGCACAGGACTGGACAGTGTTTCATTCTGTTGTTCATAAGGTCACTATGAGTTGGTACCAACTTGACGACACCTAACAATAACAGTATAGCTCTGGTAGTGTAGTGGTTACGAATCGGGCTGCGAGCCGCAAGGTCAGCAGTTCGAAACTACCAGCTGTTCCACGGGAGAAAGATGAGGCATTCTGCTCCCGTAAAGATTTCCAGCCTCGGAAACCCTGTACAGGGTCGCTATGAGTCAGAACCGACTCCACGGCACATAACAACAACAACAACAATCTTAATATTGTCTTAACTTCCTCTCCATTAAGAAGTTCTGTAACTATGCCATTTATTCCCTGTTTTTGCTTTGTAGTTGTCATTGTTTACAAATTGACATCTCTGATTCCCTGTTTTCAGTCTTGTAGGTTTATTTTATTTTTGATACTTTTATATCTGGGTTGATTTATGAGTGACCTCAGGTTGTTGGGTGCCATTGTTGGTTTTCTGTTCAAAGAAGTCTCTTTAGCATTTCATGTAAGGTTTTTCTATTTTTGATAAGTTCCCTTAATTTCTGTTTATCTGGGAAAGTCCTAGTTTTTCTGAGGCACTATTTTGTTGAATATGTAATGCCTGGTTGCCTTTTTCTTCTTCTTCTTTTCTCTCTAAGTTTTATATATGTCATCCTATTGCCTTCTTGCCTACATTGTTTCTGCCAAGAAATCAGAGCTTAGTCTTATTGGTTCTCCTTTGTAGGTAACTTTATATTTTTCCCAAGGTGTTCTCAGGGTTCTTTCTTTGTCTTTTATTTTGGAAATGTTGATCATGACATGTCTTGGTGATTTTCTATTGAGGCCCATCATATTTGAGGTTCACTGAACTTC
Organism: Chrysochloris asiatica; assembly: GCF_000296735.1. Lineage (NCBI taxonomy): Eukaryota > Metazoa > Chordata > Mammalia > Afrosoricida > Chrysochloridae > Chrysochloris > Chrysochloris asiatica. Next base: position 428,728 of record NW_006408956.1, read on the forward strand.
TTGAATTCACATCATGTCATCTTCATCATATTAGGGAAGTTGACTTTTCTTAGTGCTTGTTTGTTTTTGTCTCTTCCTGGTGTGGAGTTCTGATCACAAGTGAGTTATTACTCTTGATGGTGCCTCACATAATTCTTAGGCTTTCTTCCTTATTATTGTTCCTTATTATTTTCCAGATTGTTTTCCCAACAGATTAGAATTAAAGGGCTTGTCTTCAATTTCTCTAATTCTGTCTCCCATTGATTCAGTTCTACTCCTTTGCCTTTCCAATTAAATTCTGAAACTTTAGTATGAATCTTCTGTTTTTGTATAGTTTCTAATATTTCAATTGTTTTGTTAATTTGTTCTTGTATTGTTTTCCTGAATTCGTCTAATATTAACTATGTTTCCCCTGATTTTTTTTTCTTAATCTGGTGAAGGACCTAAGTGTAATTCTTTTTAATTCCTTATCAGGTAGTTTCAGTAGCATTTCTTCCTCCTGAAGATTTTCTGGTCCTGTATTTTGGTCACTTGCTTGAGCCATCTCATCCTATTTGTGTTTGTGTGTGTGGGATTTGAAGTTATCTATTGTCTCAGAGCCATTATGGTGTGTGGTGTTATTGTATTAATTTGTTGATTATATATTTATTTGCTTTAACCTGCTTTTTGTTTTGTCTTGGGATTGGTGTGTTAGTTTGGTAGCCCTGGGAGGCCCTCCACTTGTCTCTGGGTGGATTTGGTAGTAGGTAGAAGTGTGGACATGAGTCTGTGATCACTGGTAATTTATAGGGCATGGTTGGTGGGTGTTGATGGCCATCTGTTGTTGATCCCGTGATGCTAGACTGCATGGTGGCACTTTTCCAGTGGGTGGAGCAGCAAGTGTGGTGGGTAATGATGAGTAGGTTCACTGACTCCTGACTGATGGGGCGAAACAGGGGTTAGGGAATAACTAAGAAGAAAGAATGAAAGGGAAATAAAAATAAGAAACAGAGAGAAAAGGCGGGTCAGCATTGGCACAAGTACTAGCTGCCAGACATGGCTGAGGCAGGAACATGATGCTCCACTGGAATGTGGGACATTGAACATGGAGGGGGAGACACAGGTGCTGCTGAACGCACAGGTGGTGGCGGTGGGATGCTCATGCTGTTGATTAAAAAAACAAAGGAGGGGGAAAGAGGAAAACAGAAAAGAAAAATAAAAGAGGGTGGGGAGAGGGAGGAACTGTGAAGAAGAAGAAAAAAGGGAAAAGGTCACAGACCTGGAGCAGCATTAGCCACAAGACACACTGCAACAAGATTGTGAGCTGCCTCCAAGGAAGCATGCGTCATTGACCATAGGCGCTGATGACTGAGGTGGTGGGGTTGCAGACACATCTGTTCCATGGGATCAAAGAAAGAAATGAAAAGGAGGCAAAGGAAGATGAACTAAGAATATAGAAAAGAAATATATAGAGAGAAACAGCATAGTACTGGTACAAGCATTAGCTGCCCAACATGACTGCAGTGGGTGCGCAGCACTGACCCAAAGGGGCCGGGACAAGTCCTGATGATCCCAGAGGTGGTGGGGGTGCCAGCTCTGTGGGACAAAAATCAAATTAGAGAGAAGAGGAGAAAGAGAAAGAAAAACAACGGGGTGAGGGAAGAACTAAAAATAAGAGAAGGAAAAGAGTTGCATAGCCTGGTAGTGGTTCATGGGGGGGAGGAGTTTGAGCACCAAGTGGTGGGGGTGAATGGGATTGTGTAGGGTAAGAGTGGTCTCCATCTCTGTAGTCACCAATAACCAATATGGGTGTGCCATGCAGTCCTGGGTAAGCGGAGCCAGTTAATCTGATTCGTGCTCCAGTCTGGACCCTATTTGAAATAGTTCAAAATGGCCCCACTGGACAAAGCCCATTGGCAATTCACTGCTCTGTATGCCTCCTTGTTTGCTGTTTTCAATTAGTCTCTTCCTCGAACTGGTATTGGATCGATTTCTTTATACTTTCTTTTGACGCTCTGGGTTCCGTGATTGTTATCTGTGTCCATTTCTCTTGGTTTCTCAGGTCTTTGCTATAGATGATCTAGATGGTCTATCTGTCTAGTCTGCCATCTTGAATCCTTCCTCAGAGCTTCTTTACATGAGTCACTGTTTATAATAGAGCCAGCCATATTGGTTTTATCTTGGGTCACATGACCACGGATGTATACCACACAAGGAAGGACACCTTGACTGACAGTCTCACCCAAACTGGGAAAGAACCAAACAACTTAGAGGGGAACTTGTAGTTGTTAGGAAACAGTAGCATTTGCTACAAGGAAGAGTTCCCGGTATGGACTGAATAGCATACTCATGTGTAGTGAACCCTAATTCCTATATTTGTGGATGTAATCCAGTTTGGGAGTTGGGTTTTCTTTATTATGGCTATGAGACCATAGCTGTATGGGGCCTTAGCTAATCACCTTTGATCTTTTTAACAAGCCGATTAGGCACCGAGAAACAAGCAGAGACAGGGACGAGAGATGTCATGCCACATGGAAACTGCCAAGGAAACAAGGAACAGATGCTGCAAAAGACATCAGTGTCTCTGAGAACTGACAGAGAAAACCTTCCCCTAGACCCAGTGGCCCGACTTCAGACTTCTAGCCTCCTAAACTCTGAGAAAATAAACTTGTTAACACCATCCACATGTGCTATTTCTATTATGACAGCATTAGATCCTTAAGACAGTGTCCACAGTTTGAGACAGTAAGGAAATAGGTCCATTTAAGAAGTCCTGGAGTCTTGGTGTGGCACCGTAGGATAAGCACTGGACCACAGTGTCAGTAGAACTGCAAGGTCAGCAGTTCAAACCCACCAGCCACTCCATGGAAACCCTATACAGGGTCACTATGAGTCGGAACGGATTCAGCGGCACTTAACAACGACCAAAACAAATAAGAAGTCAGGACTAATGCTAGGGAGAAAAGAGGAGGGTAAGGAAGTAGAATGACAGGGTTCCAACAAGGGTAATGTCTCTAAAACCTAAGTAAATGAGTTCGGCAGCTGTCTGGGCAGAGTGAACAGCATGTACAAAGGTCCTGTGGTAGAGTGTCATTTGTACATGCTGGAGGAATGGCAAAGAGTTCAGAGCCTGAAAGTGGTAGGAAATAAGATCTAAGAGATCAGCAGTAAGTAGATCATACCAGGGTTTGAGGATTGCAGTAAGGCCTCTGGAATTTCCTCTAAGTGAACTGGGAGCCATCGGTGGTTTTGAGTAGAAGACAATGTGTGTGGATATGTTTTGGATCAAATCACTGATGGATACTGTCTATTATCCACAAAGCAGCCAGAGAACAAGTGAATGTTAGAAGGTACAAGAATGAATGGATATTGAACGTTAAACAGGAAGAGAATTAAGTAAGACTTCGGGATGAAAAGGCTTGCTATCGTCTCATGCACAATTCATTTCCAGATGCAGGGAACAGACCAGGCTTACTAGGGGACATCACAGATGGAAACAAACACTTCATCCTCAGGAAGGGGATGGGGTTTGAGCTGGGCTTGAAGGATGAGGTAGACAAAATCCAGTCTGTGCCACCATGGGAATTTATAAGCAAAGAGGAAGCATGAACCAGACTGAGCTACCAGTTAGCTTCAGGCCAGCCAGGATTATTAATCCATCCAGCTGTCAGGTGTCAGGCAGTGATGAATGGCTCTCGACTCTATTAGCACTGGCTGGGCCTCTATATCTTCCTCTGCAGACTCTGAATTCCAGACTCTCAATACTCTGGGCAGCAAATCCAGGGCTTTGAAATGGAAGATGAGTAGGTTGAGCAGAGGAGTATTTAGTGATGAACAGAACAGGCAAGCTTCCTCCCCAAGGAGCTTACCGATGATGGGTATAATGAGATGTTAAATAAAAGAACAAATGATTACAAATATTAGTAAATGTTAAGATGGTGCAGCAGAAGAAAAGAATGGAAATAAGTCCTCCTGAGAGAAGTGGCATTTGCGTTGAGACTTGAGGGAGGGAATGGTTTTGTATAAAGTTGGAGAGAAGAGCATGGTTGGTAGATGAAACAGTGGATTTCAAAGGTCCGAGGTAAGAACTAGCTTTCTGCATTCAAGGTATGGCAGGGCTCAAGAAGGCCAACATGGCAGAAACAGAATGTGCAAAAGGAAAAGTGCCCCCTGGAAATCCTCCAACTGTGGGTTGCCAACTGCAAGATCAGCGGTTCAAACTCACCAGCTGTTCCTTGGGAGATAGATGAAGCCATCTGCTCTCATAAAGATTTAACCTTTGGAAACCCTGTATAGGCTTGCTATGAGTCAGATTTGACTTGATGGCAGTAAGTTTGGGGAGTGAAGGAAAAGTTACTCCCAAAGGGAACATAGGCAGTTGCATGGAAATTCAGGAGTACTTGATTGCAAAATAATGATCTCTTGTTTCTAGAATAATGTTGACTTTGTAGGATAAGCACAAGGTCGGCAATTCTAGCCCACCATCTGGTCCAGGGGAGAAAAATGAGGTTTTCTGCTCCTGCGAAGATTTACAGCCCTATACAGGATGGCTATGAGTCAAAAACACCTCAACAACACTTAACAACATCAACAACATGAGTGCTTGAAGGAGCTCTGGTGGTACAGTGATTAAGCACTTGGCTACTAACTGAAAGGTTGGCAGTTTCAACCCACTAGCCACTCCAGGGAGAAAGAACTGGCGATCTGCATCCGCAAACACTATTGCCTTGAAACCTCTATGGAGCCGTTTCACTCTGTCATGTAAAATCAACGCTCATGGAAGTACCAGTCAAGAAATCCAATGACGTATTGCATTGGGTAAATCTGCTGCACAAAATCTCTTTGAAGTGTTAAAGAACAAAAATGTCAGTTTGACGAGTAATGTGCTCCGGACCCAAGCCATGGTATTTGGAATCGTCTCATGCATGTGAAAGTTGGCCAATGAATAAGGAAGACTGTAGAAGAAGTGATGCATTAAATTATGGTATTGGAGAAGACTATGAAAGTACCATTAACTGCCAGAGAACCAACAAATATGTGTTGGGAGAACTACAGCCAGAATGCTCCTTAGAAGCCAGCATGGCGAGACTTTGTCTCTCATACTTTGAACATGTTACAGGAGGGACTAGGCTCTGGAGAAGGACATCGTGCGTGGTAAAATGGAGGGTCTGTGATGAACGGGAACACTGCCAACTCCATGGATTAGCACAGTGACAACAGCAATGAGCTCAAACGTAACAATTGTGAGACGAGCACAGGACCTGGCAGTGTTTTGTTCTGTTTGTGCATAAGGTCTCTATGAGTCAAACTGATTTGACAGCACCAGTTGTGGTGTTGGAGGAGAATACTAAAAGTGCCATGGACTGCCAAAAGAACCAATAGATCTGTTTTGGAAGAAGTGCAGCCAGAGTGCTCCTTGGAGGCCAGGATGGCTAAGCTTCGTCTCTCATACTTTGGACATATTGTCCGGAGGGAACAGTCGTTGGAGAAGGATGTCATGCTGGGTAAGGTGGAGGGTCAGAGAAAAAGAGGAAGACCCCCAACGAGATGGATCAGCCAGGTGGCATCATTGATGGACTCAAGTGTGGCAGCAGTAGTGAGGTTAGCCCAGGATCGGGCAGTGTTTCATTCTGCTGTGCATGGGGTCGCTATGAGTTGGTTCCGACTCGATGGCACCTGACAACAACATCAACAACAATGCAGTTCGAAACTACCAGTCTGCTCCACGGGAGAAAGATGAGGTTTTCTGCTCCCATAAAGATTTACAACCTTGGAAACCCTGTTCAAGGTCGCTATGGGTTGGAACCGACTCTACAGCACTTAACAACAACATAGGTTCAGTATGAGTCAGAATCAACTCTACATCAAAGAGTTTATTTTTGCAGTTTGTGAGTGATTGCTGTTTTTACTGGTATGTTGTTATTGTTGTTAGCTGCCATCAAGCTGCTTTTCAACTCATTGACAGGAGCCTGGTAGTATAGTGGCTTGCATGTTGGGTTACTAACCACAAGGTTAGCAGTTCAAATCTACCAACTGCTCCACAAGAGAAAGATAAAGCTTTCTGTTTTCGTAAAGATTTGTTTTTATTGTTGTTAAGTGCTGTTGAGTTAGTTCCTACCCATAGTGATCCTGTATAGGGTTTGTAAGGAGCAGCTGGTGAGCTTGAATTGCTGATTTTGTGGTTCAAACCAACTCTGCAGTCCAGTGCATTAACCCACAGCACCACACCAGGACTCTGTAAAGATTTACAACCTTGGAAACGCTATACAGGGTCGCTGTGAGTTAGCATCCAGCAGCAACAGTGGCCCTGTAAGACAAAGGAGAACCACACTGAAGAGTTTCTTAGGCTGTTAGTCCTTGCAGTAGCAGATAGTCAGATTTCCCTTCTTGGCTGGGTGGATTTGAACCATCACCCTTTTAGTTAGCAGTCAAGACCTTAATCTCTGCACCACCCAGGGCTTGTTTCATTGTAATAAATATATATGTATTTTATTGTTTATATATATATATGAGCTCTGGTAGCGTAGTGGTTATGAATCGGGCTGCAAACCTCAGGGTCAGCAGTTTGAAACTACCAGCTGTTCCGCGAGAGAAAGATGAGGCTTTCTACTCCCGTAAAGATTTACAACCTCGGAAACCCTGTACAGGGTCGCTATGAGTCAGAACCGACTCCATGGCACATAACAACAACAACATATATATATATAACCTCACATTTGCTCATATAATGCCTTCCATATGTACAGTTGAGTGACATCCATCCTGTACCTCCATCTCCAATATCCAGCTTCCCTTTAGAAGGTCAGGAGTCCTGCTGGAGAAGGGCTTGACCCCAAGGTCGATTTGAACCACAAGGTTGGCAGTTCAACCTCACCAGCTGTTCCTAAGAAACCCTATACCAGGTCGCTGTAAGTTGGAACTGACAAGACGGCACTTAACAACAACAATTAGGAGGTTGAATCTTGATAACAGTTATTACTGCTGATTTCCAGAATTCTCTTCCAGAAGTAATATTTTCCCAGTCTGGCAAACAAAAGTCGTGAAAGCAAATGTTAACACTTATTTTGGCCAAGGAGAGTTTTGGCTTCTTGGTCCCATGGTTTAACTTGTCTACCAAGCTTTTATGGTCTAAATGGTTTGTGTAATTGCGCCTGTGCTAAGGGAAGATTTGTCTGGAATGTCATTTAGAAAGATACGATCCACCCTCCACTCCCCTACCCCCCCCCCACCCCAATGTAGAGGGCCTTCACCAAGGCCTATGTCAGGTTACCAACAAACCAACCCCAGCTGCTCTCTCAGAAACGCCTGCTGTCAAAGTAGGCCACAGCATGGACTGAGCTGTGGAACAGACTTATATCGTTGCTTAAAAAACGATCCATTTCAGGGAAAGGGCAGATACTCCAGTAGAGTCCGTCTTTATTCTAAAGCCATTTCATGTTCCAAGAGGATTATAATCCATCTGACTTGGGCTCATTTGCACCCAACTCATCAAAACAGATTTGTTTGGTTTCAAAGTCTGCACAACACCCTTGGGTACCCAAGAAACCACACGATTTTTGCAGGCGTCTCCACGAGGAAGGGGTTTTGCCAGTTCTGAATGGGACCCAAGTGAATTTGGAGCCCAGTTGTCCAGAGCCTCATCAACTGCTCACTTGTTACTCTTTTTTTTTTTAACTTAGTTTCCAAGTTGAGAAAAGGACTGGTCTCTGCACAGCATGGTAAAGTGCTTTTTCTCAACCTCTCCATTTTCGGTGGCAAGAACTATCATTCATTCATTCAACAGGCTTTTATTGAGGGTTACTGTCATCCTTCCCACTGAGCTGGAAGTGGGGAGGCATCAGATTATCTGGAATACAGATCCTGCCCTAACTGAAATGGAATTCCTAAATGGAATTTGCTGTCTAGTGGAGGAGACAGAGATTTAACTATAGTGGCACATAGAGAAAAGTAATTGCAAATGTGATGTCTCAACAATGCATCAGATCTTTAAGGAACATCTGCTCAATGCTAGAGGAGGAGCTGGGTAGCACAAAGGAGTTAAGCGTTACTACTAGCAGAAAAGTTGGTGGTTGAAATCCATCCAGAGACACCTTGGAAGACAGACCTGGTGATCTGCTTCCAAAAAGGTCACAGCCTTGAGAAACCTGTGGTGTAGTTCTACACTGACATACGTGGGCAACCATGGTTCAGAATCTACTTAACGGCAATTACATAGTAAACCAAACTAGGATTAGGTGTGCACGTAGTAAGCCTTCAGAGTAGGTTGTTCATTTTCATTGTTAGCTAGAGGCCAGGTTCAAGGTTAAGGAAATGGGACAGGGATGCCCTTCAACTACCTTTCTAAAGTCATCCTCTCAAGATGTGTGTTTCTTTCAACCTACCTCACTACCCAATGTCCCCGCCATCCCCCCAGCCCTCAATGCAATTTTATGATTCTGAAACCAGACATAAATGGTTCCATCTTCTGGGAGTTATAAAGGTTAAGCAACCCTCCAGCTCACAAATACAGAAAAACTCCATAAACACACAGGGAAATATTCCCATTTCTGATAAGGAGTAAAACCAGAGCAACTCATTCCATATGGGCTGGTGAGAGGGTGGGATGGAGCTAGAGGAGTCTGCGGTTCATGCAGGGGCTGCAGGGCTGCATACGGACTGATGAATGACCCATAGCTGGTTAGGCAGACCAGCCTCCAATCCACAGGGGCAGGAGGGAAGCCTGAGAGGAGAGGTGCTGAATCGTGGAGGGGCGGGGCAGCGTAGCAAAAGTACACCCAATTTCTCTTGTGGGTGGCAGCAAGAATTTGTGTCAACATCTGTCGTTCTGCACGAAGTTGAAGCTTTAACCAGAGAGGGATGTGGGTTGGTGGAGAAAGCTACATTCGTTGTTTTTCAGCTGTGAGTGGATCTGGGTAAGACTCAGATGGATTTTGGAGACAAATTACATAGTATTATCTTAGTGGGCTGTTTGACATGCCCAATGAATTTTCTTTTCCCTGAAGCTAGTTCCTGAAGAATAAATTAAGTTCTCTTTGAGTTGAATTCGTTTAACTGGCATTTAGCAGAGGCTGCTCCCTCTGCCAGGAACACCATTTCCCCTAATTTTATTTAGTTTTTTTTTTTTTTTATACCTGGGAATTTATTACGTAACATCCAATGCTGTCTCCTTGAAGCGTATGCTTTCAGGGGTTTCTGTACGTTAACTCCTGCAATACTTCCAACAAAGCCATAAGGTTGGCGTTACCATCATTCACCTCGCTATACAATAGTTTGTGCAAAGTCCCTACGCTCATCACCCACGTGGTCAGTGATAGAGCTGGCATTTGAGCCCAGGCAGCCTGGCTCCTGTTTCTCTACTTCTGTGATTCTTGCTACAGTTTCAGGTATTTGTAGATATGTTACAGATTGACTTGTGTTCCCACAAAAGACCATTTGAGAAGGGACTTCCGGCAAGTTGGCTAACTAGGCAGACACAATACAACAAAGGTATAAGAAACCAAGTGAAACAGACACAGATGCAAATCCTGGAACCCCGAACTTGAGAGGAAAGGTTAGAGAAGTGGACTGAGTGTTTGCTGGGAGGAGAAGCTGAGAAGGGATGGCGAGAGAGGGAAGATGGGGGACAACCAGTCAGATGAAGCACAGCCCTCTTGAACTTTGGTGAGCACTTCAGAGACAGAAGGTGGCTTGCCAGAGCAGATTCACACAGCCAATAGAAAAGGTGTGATTCTTTCTTTTCCCCCCACGTTCCCCTGGTGACCAAAGGTGTGGCCAGTTCCCACCCTCATCCACACCCAGCACAGAACACTCTCCTCACGCGGTTGTGAGCCATGCCAGTGTGAAGCTGGGGCCAGCTGTGCCACTGTGGTGCCCGGATTCAGGTCAGGCTCAGCCCCAGATCTACAGAACCCAGAGAGCCACCAGAGCAACATTAGTCTAGCAGAAACCCTCATAAACAGCCAGCCAGTTCCCAGCTGTCTGGTGGTCCTAACAGACACTGACACCGGCTCCATCTAGGGCACCCAGGAACGACTTCTGGGACAAATACCTTAAACAAGGATAACACCTAGGCATATGGGAACTCCCTCTAGGGCCAGGAACTCTGCCTTCATGGCCTTCCCACACCCACCTTGTGAGCTCCTTGGCTTACAGGAGCCCCAGAGTTTTCTCCACTCCAGGCCCAACTGCTGCGTTTTTTTGTCATTTTTCCTTTTGTTGTTTTGTTTATTCTTTATTCTCCTTCTTCTCTTTCCATTTCCTGAATTTTATCCTCTCAGCTTTTGTTTTTCCTTCTTTTCTTCTGTGTTTAATTTCCCCTCTTCCTTTTTACCCCCTTTTGATTTTTATTTACCATTCTCCACTGTTTCTTTTTTCATCTTCCTTCTCCCTGGTTTGTCTAAGGTTTTTTGTTTGTGTGTGTGTTTTATTTATTGTTTCTTCTTTTTATTTTCTCTCTTATTTATCTCTCCTAAAGCTCCATTTTCCTGTCCCTCTTTTCAGTTATTAGATTATTTTTTTTCTGGTTACTGCCTGTTTTTATTTCTTTTTTCAACTTTGTTAGTTTCTTGTTTCATCTTTTGTTTTGTTTTCGTGTGTGTGTGTGTGTGTGTGAACAGGAGACAGTATCTGTGCCCAGACAGCCCAGCCACAGCTGTTTCCTCTGTAGCTCCACCCTCTGGGAAAGAGCCAATCCCAGCTCCTATCCTACCTGATCAGTTATAGGCAGCAGCTTACACCAGCCAAACCCATCCTAAATTGAGGTACATGAATGGCAAACCAGAACGGTGGAAAACACTTCCATTCCCTAACTACACTCACACAAAATAGTTTGTGAGAGACTAAGAAAACATCAGCATACAATCATCAATTAAATGCAACTACGACAACCCCACGATGTCCTGGAGACAACAGACAATTTTAGCTCACACGAAGAAACAAGAGAGAATGGCTCAAACTAATTAACAAGATGCAGAGCCAGGAAACATTTCTATCAAAGAAAAGATAATAGAAATAACTGAAATATAATTCAAAACAATATATTTAAGTACCTTCAAAGGAGCTCTGGTAGCGTAGTGGTTACGAATTGGGCTGCGAACCGCAAGATAGCAGTTTGAAACTACCAGCTGTTCCATGGGAGAAAGATGAGATTTTCTGCTCCCGTCAAGACTTACAGCCTCAGAAGCCCTGTACAGGGTCGCTATGGGTCAGAATCTACTCGACGGCACTTAACAACAACAACAACCTTCAAAGGATTGACAGAAAGATTGAGGAAAGCAAGGAGAACACAGAAATAAGTTCTTGGAATTCAGGAAAAAACACTACAATAAAAAACAGACAAAATGAAAGCAAAATTTGAAACAATACAAAACCTGTAATTAAGAATTCAAAAGATTAATACTAAGATCTCAGAAATGGATAATACATTAAAAAGGCAAAGGAGTAGATTTGAAACAATGGAAGCCTGAATTTGTGAGCTTGAAGATAAATCATTACTAGTAGGCCAGAAGAACAATCAGAAAAAAGAAAAAAAAATCCTAAGAGTTGAAAGAAGAAAAGAAGAATGAAGAAAGGCTAAGAGTCATGTGGGACATGTGAAGAAGATTAACTTACCCATGATTGGAATTTCAGAAGAGAAAGAAAAAGTACAAAGAAAATTATGAGTTGTTGGAAGAAAACTTCCCTAACTTCATGAAAGATGAGAAGATAAGTATACAAGAAGCTGAACAAACCCCAAACAGGATAGATCCCCAAATAAAATTACAAAGACATATCATAATCAAACTTTCCAAAACAAAAGATAAGGACGGACTCTTGAGAACAGCATAGGAATATTGAAAAGTTACCGACAGAGGAAAGCCAATAAGACTAAGCTCAAATTTCTCAGCAGAAACCATGCAGACAAAAAGGCAACGGGATGACATATCCAAAACTCGGAAAGAAAGAAAAAGAAGCCAACTAAGAATCGTATACCCAGCAAAACTGTCCCTCAAAAAGGACAGTGAAATTAGGATATTTTCAGAAAAACAGAAATGAAAAAGGAATTTGTAATAACCAGTTCAGCTTTACAAAGGTTACTAAAGGGTGTTCTTTGGACTGAGAACCAGCAACAAAAGACAACAACCTGAGATTAATGTATATAACAACACCATCTAGAACTCAATCCAGATGTGTTATTGCTATCGAATGCCGTTGGATTGGTTCTGACTCATAGCAACCCTGTATAGGTTTCCAAGGAGTGGGCGGTAAGTTTGAATTGCTGACCTTGTAATTCAAACTGACTTGTGATCCAGAGTTTATCCTATAGCACCACGCCAGGACTCCAATCCAGATATAGAATTATTTAGTGTAAAAGCAAATCTACAAGACTGAAAATAGGGAGCCAGAGATCTCAATTTAGAATGAAGTCAGTTACAAAGCAAAAAGAGGGAATAGTGTAGATACGGAACTTCCAAATAGCATGGAAGTCAAGTAGATTTCAAGATAATACAGACTGTTTTAAACAGAGAAGTAACTAATAAATTACAGGGTAATTTATTAATTATTAATACACCTTCACATCAAAATAAAAAGAAGAAAATCTGAAAGATGTAGTAAACATTAACACAACAGAAATGAAAGTGAAAAGAAAATCCACAAATCAAATGAACTTAGTGCAGAAAAATATGTAGAACAAAGAAGCCAGCAACACCACAAAAGAGCACAGCAAAATGACAGCAATTAATTCATACCTGTTGATAGTTACACTGAATGAAATGAGCTAAATGCACCAGTCAAGAGACAGAGAACAGCAGAATGGATAAGCTAACAGGATCCGTCAATATACTATCTACAGGAGACACATTAAAAAGATGGAGGCAGCCTAAATGCCCATCAATAGAAGAATGGTTAAATGAATTTTGGCGTAGACACACAATGGAATACTATGCAACGTTACAGGAAAATAATCTTCAAAACACCTCACAAGATGGATGAAACTGCAGGACCTTTGTTGTTGTTGTTAAGTGCCTTTGTGTCAGATCTGACTCATAGCTGGCCTTTGTAGGACTTCTGAGGCTGTGTATCTTTTCTGGAGCAGAAAGCCTCATCACATAGAACAACTGGTGGGCTCAAACCACTGACCCTGTGACTTGCAGTCCAGTGCTTATTGTACAGAGTCACTGCATTCCCCTGCTGGACATTATGCTGAGTGAAATTAGTCAACCACAAAAACAACTATTTTATGAGACCATTGTTGTGAAAAGTTAAGAAAAGGTTGATTTGATAAAAAAAATAAATAAATAAAATCTGTGGTATTCCAGGGGTTAGGGTGGGGGGAGATGGAAAATTATTCACGGGCTAGAGAGTAGGTACGTGTTAACATGGGTGATGGGGCAGGCATACACCAAGAGGGAAATTGCCGCAGGATAGATGAAGGTAGCGGGAAACGCAGGGAGGAATGCAAGAATTAAAGTGAATAGAAGTAAATCCTGTTAACTGATGGTCCATGGAAGGGATTGCAAACATTGAAATGAAGCAAAGCGTATGATTTATTGAATATAAAACTCCTCTGTGAACCTTCACTCAATTCACAATAAAAAGTTTCTGTTTTGAAGATACTTTGGAATTCTAATCCTAATTTGTTTGGAATTAGGATCTCTGAAGGTACTATCTGTGAGCAAGAGTTGATGCTGGAGTGGAGTGGCCCTAATCCAATATAAGTGGTATGCTTATATACAATAAGAGATGAGACACAGAGGCAGGGAATACCACGAGAAGATGGCCAAGTATCTATTGAGGCAGAAATTGGTGTGATGTATCTACAAATCCAGAAGCACCAAGAATCGCTGGCAACCACCACAAATTGGAAGTGAGGGAGTCTGGCCCTGCTGACACCTTAATGTTGGACTTCTGGCCTCCAAAACTGAACAACACAATTCTCTTGTTTTAAGTCACCCACTGCATGATACGTTGTTACAGCAACCTTAGGACGCCTGTATAGAGTTGGTATCAAAGACAGTCCTAAGTGCAGTTTACTTTGCCCTATTCTAAACTTTATGTTATTTTTGTTAACTGCCATTGCTGAAGCCACCACTGACTCATCGGGACCCCCTTATGAGATTCGAAATCTTAATACCCTTCATGGGACAATTCAATTGGCATAATATCGTACACAGTGCTCGTGTTCTTCATCCTAGGGAAATGAGTAGTGTTTGGCGTCTTAAATGCGTGAGAACATCCATCCAAGATCCAATGATTGGTCTATCAGGAGCGAAAGAGAAAGACGGAAACCAAAGTCTCCAAGAAGAGACTAGTCCACAGGGCTAGTCGTCTGCAGAGCCATGGCCTCATCTACCCTGAGACCAGAAGAACTAGATGGTGCCCTGCTACCATTGACCAGCCGTTCTGATCAGGGCCACAAGAAATGGACCCTGGTAGGACAGGAGAAAAATACAGAACTCAACTTCTTAAACTGTTCAGACTTACTGGACCAGTTGAGACTAGAGGACCCCCCTCAGACTATCACCCTGAAATACTCTTTAAATCTTAAACCCAAACTATCCCTTGAGGTCACCTTTCAGCATAATCACACTCTGGCACTCAAAATAAAGTATATTATCCTTGCTTCTTTAAAAGGAAATTCTATATGAAGCCAAAAGTTTAACAATTACTCTGAAGCAAGGACAAAAAGATAAGAGGACAGGGATACTAGAGCACAGGTAGCCCCCCGGTTACAAACATTATCAAACTGATGATGTACTCATAATTACTAACTAACCCTATAAAGCCAACTGTATTAAAATTTTGAAGTACTTACAATGGCTCCGTATAACAAATGAGCACTACTCTGGGACCTGTATCGAAACATTATTACTTTTCCTGTTGTTGCTGTTGTTAAGCGCTTCCCAGTTGTCTCTGACCCATAGTGATCCTATGCTCCACAGAACAAAACATTGCCCAGTCCTACACCATCCTCATAATTATTGTTAACACTTGAGTTCATTGCTGATGCTACTGTGCCAATCCCTCTTGCTGGGGTCCTTCCTCTTTTTTTTTTTTGCTGATCCTCCACTTTACCAAGCATTGTTGTCCTTCTCCATGGACTGGTCCCACCTGTTAACATGTCAGAAGTCTGAGGGCAAAGTTTCTTCATCGTACCTTCTAAGGAGCATTCTGGCCGTATTTCTTCCAACACAGATTTGTTTGTTCTTTTGGAAGTTCATGTACTTTCAGTATTCTTCTCTAACACCATGCACATTCTCTAACTCAAATGCATCCTTCTTCAATGGTCTTCCTTATTCACTGTCCAACTTTCACATGCATATGAAGCAATTTAAAATACCATGACTAGGGTCCGGTGTACCTTAGTCCTCAAACTGATATCTGCACTCTTTAACACTTTAAAGAGTACATTTGCCTAATACAATATGCCATTTTATTTCTTAACTGCTACTTTCATGAGTGTTAATAGTGTACAGCACATTTGCCTAATACAATATGCCATTTTATTTCTTAACTGCTACTTTCATGAGTTTTGATAGCGGATCCAAGCAAAATGAAGTCTTTCATAACTTCAATCTTTTCTGCATTTATCATGATGTTATTTATTGGTCCAGTGGTGAGGACTTTTGTTTTCTTTACACTGAGGTGCAATTCATACTAAAGTCTTTGATCTTTATCAGTAAGTATTTAAAGTCCTCTCCACTTCCAGTAAGCAAGGTTGTATTATTTGTATATCACAGGTTCTTAATGCGTTTTCCTCTAATCCTGATGCCATGTTCTTCTTCATATAATCTAGATACATGGATTAATTGCTCAACATACAGATTGAATAAAATTGGTTTTAAACCATTCAGTATCCCCTTGTTCTGTTTGAATGACTGTCGCTTGCTCTGTGTACAGGTTCCTTGTAAGCACAATTACGTGAACCATTCATCACAATGTTATCCATAGCTTTTCGTGATCCACGTAGTTGAAAGCCTTTGTATAGTCTGTAAAGCACAAGCAAACATTTTTCTGGTATTCTCTGCCTTCAGCCAGGATCCATCTGACATCAGCAATGATGATGTCCCTCGTTCCACATCCTCTTTTGAATTCAGCTTGAATTTCTGGCAGTAAAAAATGTACTACTGTAGTCTTCCACAAAATTTTACTTGCATGTGATATTAATATTGTCCAATGATTTCCGCATTTCTTACCTCACTGTGGTACCTCACTGTGGAAAGTGCACAAATATGGATCTCTTCCAATTGCTTGGCCAGGTAGCTGTTTTCCAAATTTGTTGGACTAGATGAGTGACCACCTCCAGTGTGTTGCATCAGTTTGTTGAAAGGTTTCAATTTGTATTCTGCCAATTTCTGGGGCTTTGTTTTAATGCCTTCAGTGCATCTTGGACTTCTTCCTTCAGTACCTTATTCTTCTTTGTCATATTCCATCACTTGAAATGGTACAACATCAACCATTTCTTTTTGGTACAGTGACTGCGTATTCCTTGTATCTTCTTTTGATGCTTTCTGCATCATTCAGTCTTTTACCTGCAGAATCTTTCAAAATTGAAGGTCGAGGCTTGATTTTTCCCTTCAGTTTCTTTCAGCTTGAGAAATGCTGAGTTGTATTCTTCCTTTCTGGTTTTCTAACTCTAGGTCTTTGCACATTTCATTATAATACTTGACTTTGTCTTCTCGAGCAGTACTTTGACATTTTCTGTTCAGCTTTTCACTTCTTCATTCCTTCCATTTGCTTTAACATCTCTATATTGGAGAGCAAGTTGCAGAGTCTCTTCTGACATCCCTTTTAGTCTTTTCCTTCTGTCTTGTCTTCTCAATGAACTTTTGCATTTTTCCTGTATGCTGTTCTTGATGTTATGTCATAACTCCTCTTTCTGGTTTTTGGGCTTTAGTCTCTAATGAGTCAAATCTGTTCTTGAGATGATCACTAAATGCAGGTGGGATATTTTCAAGGCTATAAATATTTTGACTCTCATGGACTTATTTTAATTTTCTTCAGTTCTGCTGACGTTATGCTGGGGCCCAGCAAAATTTTGGGCTCCTCATGTACTGAGTATTCAAGCTATGGCATGCTGGCTGTGGTTTAAGGCCTCATGTACCAGATACCATCAAGAAGGATAGTTGTGAGTTCCTCAGCTCTCATTGCAATGGAGACTGGACAATCTCTTGCTGCTCAGCTCATGAAAACACCTTCAGGTGGAGGTTGATACAGCCTCTTATATCTATTCAGCCTCTTCCGGTTGGGTTTTCTTTCCTTGCTTCTAACCCCCATCTCTTTCCCTCCTTAAATCCTCTCATGCTCTGCCATGGGGAATCTTCTAAGTCACTTACCCCATGAAAGTGTGTAGGAGTCTTTATTTTTAAAATAATGTTTTAATGTGTACTCGGGGAGATTTTATGCAGATACCCGGTTCACATTTGACAAGTTCTGTATAAATTGTTCGGTGGCATTTGTTACGATTTATATTTTACAAGGAGTCAACTTCTTTAATTTCATTCTGGTTGTTCTGTTTCCAGTATAGGAAGTTCCCAGATTAAGAATGAGTTTCATTCCTAAACTTGTCATTGCATTGAATTTGTATGGCAGTCAGAAGACTCGTTTCTAACGTCAGTCAAAATTTGTCTTAGTATATGATGTATCAAACGTAACAACAATTGTTAGGATGGTGCAGAAAGGGCCACTGTTTTGTTCTGTTGTGCGTAGGGTTGCTATGAGTTGGAACCTACTCCACATAACCTAACAACACCAGCTACAGTATGACTTCCCCTTTCTAAGAACCTCTCCGACCAATGTCCCAGGACATTCATCATCTCCAAAGAAGGAGCGGTTTCTAAATAACACCAATGGAGATGTTCCCCCAAATCTGAAAGCCGCATGTCCAAATGGGCCTAAATGAGGATGAACAGGACCAACCCAAGTTTTCCCAAGCTGGATCAGTTACAGATGCGTCTTGGGTGGTACTGTGACATGCTGCTTATGATTGGAGATATGTCCCATGGTTAATGCTCTCAACTGCTGATTGAAAGGACGGCTAGAATTCCACCCAGAGAAAGAAAGAATTAGCAATCTACTTCCCCCAAGTCAGCCACTGCAAACCCTACTGAGCACAGTTGCCCCTTGACACACATGGGATCTTCTTGAATTGGAGTCAACTCACTGACAGCCAGTTCTTTGCTATGAGCTTCTAGCTTTCCTCAGGCTTGGTTTAATCATCACTTCCCGGAGAGGTCTCCTTTGACTTTGACCCCAGAACATATCCTCTCCTAGTTATTTTCCACATACTCACAAGTCTGTTTACTTCCATTGGTTACCATGAGTAAGTCTCAATTTACTTGTTTAGCATCTCTGTCATACTCAGAGGTGAACCCCACAGCTATAACATCATAGTGGTCTTGTTCTTGGTTCCAGGTCCAGTGCTTGGTCAAACCCCTGTAGGAGGCACTCAGTAACCCTCAAAGGAATACATGGATTCCTCTTTGTCTTTAGAATGAAGTGCCCTTCATGTGTTATTGAAGACCTTTATTGACAAATGGCCCCATTTGGGGGGAGGTGAAGAGGTAGGAGTAACTGTAGACCAGTCATATGAGCAGAGAGAAGATAGCTCAGCCAGAGTTAGGGGCCATGTTAATGAAGTCAAGAGATGGCTATTGTCCACGTGAACGTATCTTGCTCAAGCTAAACAGTAAGGATGCTGATATGCTCTGAGGTGGATCTAGGCCAAATTTGAAAGCACTGCCTCCTTTCCCCAGACTTTTCATTTCAATCGGATAAAATTCCTGATCCCTTAACTCGGTTTATGGTCTTTTAAAAGCTTCTCTGCCTCAGCCACAAATCCTTCAAGGGCCATCCCAGTGGGAAATGCCACCAGCCCACTTTCTGAGCTCTGCTGAGTCCTGAGTGGGCAGTAAATCAGTCTCATCGGTTCATCCCGTCCTCAGAGCTAAAGTTGGGAGCTGCTTGCAAGACCTAGTCAACAATTCAAGGGCTCTCTAGAGAGGCATAACTCCCCCAAGAAAGGGGGATGGGCTTGTTGGGAGCACCCTGAGGGAGATTTGTATTTTCCACTTGGTCCAAGGACCCAAATTATCTCCAGTCCACAAAGCCAAGGGGAAGAGAGGCCAGTCAGAACGTGACTTGGAAGGCCCACCCCCCACTGCCGTTGAGTCAGGCCCTATTCATAACAACCCTGTGTAGGGTTTCTGAAGTGGAAAGTTTTTATTGGAGCAGAAAGCCTCATCTTTCTCCTGCAGAGCACCTGGTGGGTTTGAACTGTCAAACTCGCAGATAGCTGTCTACTGCTTATCCTGCAGTGCCACCAGAGCTCCTTGGAAAGACAAATAGCCTGACAACAGTCAGGGTGGGCATTCTGAGTGAGATGGGGGCTGTGGTGGGTCAGTGGTGGAATTCCCCTTCCATGCTGGAGACCCAGATTAGATTCCTACACCATGGACCTCATGTGCACCTTCCAGTTGTCTGTCATTGGAGGCTTCCATGTTGTTATGATGCCAAACAGGTTGCACCAGAACGTCCAGACTAAGATGAAATCCTGGTGTGCACTGTCAGAGAAGCACTGGCTTGCTAACCACAAGGTTGGCGGTTCAAACTCACCAGCTGCTCCTCAGAAACCCTATAGAGGATCTCTGTGAGTTGGAACCAACTTGCCGACACTCCGCAACAACAACCAGACAAAGATGAACTAGGAAGAAAGCAAACCAGACTGTTTCTGAAAACCAGCCGGTGGAAATCCCCTGGATCACAGTGTCCTGGCTATGGAGACAGCACAGGACTGGACAGTCCTTTGTTGTGTTGTGTGAAGGGTGACTGTGAGTTAGGGATCAACTCAATGGCAGTTAACAACAAAACCGACTAAAATATATTTGGAACTCTATATATTCAGGAATATATAGC
>NW_006408956.1:450884-471575 GCF_000296735.1 Chrysochloris asiatica
TTCCAAGGCTGTAAATCTTTACAGGAGTAGAAAGCCTCATCTTTCTCCTGTGGAGCAGCTGGTAGTTTCGAACCGCTGACCTTAAGGTTCGCAGCCCGATACGTAACCACTACGCTACATATACATGCAATTATACTGTTTACACTGTTATATGACCTTCCTCTTTTACCAAAATGGCAGGACATATTTCTTGGAAATAAATATAGAGCTAATTGCTATATACCATTGTAATGTATAGAAAACCTTTGATTAAATAATAATTTGAGACATTTACTTTTTTGACCTTTAAGCCAGTCACAGTTTTTTGCATTCATGAATAGCAGTGTTCTTCTTTATATGTCCTTCGGAGTATTTCTTTGCCATAAATTGACTCAAGTCGGATGCTGAGTCATGAGCGTGCACATATTTACAGTTATATATGTGTATAGAATAATGGGTCATAAACATGCACATTTTTACAGTTAAATATATATAGCTCTGGTAGCGTAGTGGGTACAAGTTAGGCTGCTAACCTCAAAGTCAGCAGTTGGAAAGTACCCACTATTCCATGGGAGAAAGATGCTTTCTGCCCCTATAAAGATTTACAGCCTTGGAAACCCTGTGCAGGATCACTATGAGTCAGAACCAACTCCACAGCACATAACCACCACCACCACATCTATCTATATATCATCCAGAATGCTTCTTAGAAGCCAGAAGAAGGGCCAGACTTCATCTCTCCTACTCTTGACATAGTATCAAGAGGGACCAGTCCTTGGAGTAGGACATCATACTTAGTAAAGTAGAGGGTCAGCGTAAAAGAAGACCTTCTCAACTAGATGAATTGGCATGTTGGCAGCGGCAGCAGTGGGCTTGAACGTTACAGCAATTGTGAGGATGATGCTGGACTGGGTAGTTTCATTCTGTTTGCACAGGATCGCTATGATTCAGAATCGACTGGACAGCACCTAATAACAACAGTAACAACACACACATATATGTAGCCAAGAAGTCTATCTATAAAGGCACATCCACTCAATCCTCACAAGAAGTATTCATGAGAAGGTGCTTTGATAAAATTTACAAGGCAATATATGCTTATTAAGAACCCAACAGTGAAACAATCCAGAAATATGAAGTGAGAGCTCTTGCCGAATTTTCCTTCCTGTGGACAATCACCACCAAAAGTTGTATGTCTAGTCTCTAGACCCACACTCATGTTTGTACCGATTTCAGGTTCCAATTTCCAGCCAATGCCATTGAGTCAAATTCTGTCTCACAGTGACTGTAGACAGAGTGAAACTGCCCCATAGAATTAGCAAGGCTGTCATCTTCACCAAAGCAGAATGCCATGTTCTCTCAGCGAGTGTCTCTTGGGTTGGGCCACTGACCTTTCCGTTAGCAGTTGAGCACTTGCTCACCCTGTTTCCAGGACTCACTGGCTGAGACCACAGGCCCAGAGAAAAACTGGTTCCTGCAACTCTGAGGAATGCCAAGCCTGCATGTCAATCAAGGCTTGTGGGTCATTTGGCCAAGGGAGGTCACTCTCCTCATTGAAATACTCAGTAGTTTATGACCTCCATAAAGCCATTAACCCATGGAGATGAACACAGAGTGGCTGCCAGAACCCTTTGTCTCTCTGTGGTCCATTAACATCAGGGTTGTAAACTTGGTCTCAGGGCATGGGTGACTGATTTTATTATCAATCAATTACTGGTGCTTGTCAGCAAGTCTTAAGCACCATACAAGCATAGAATCTGGCCAGATAACCGTGGGCAATTCTGAACAACTCTGCTCTGCACACTGTGCCTCAGTTTCCCCATCTGTAGAAAAATAGGTTGAACTGGATCACACGTTTCCACACTTCTTGCTATCAAAGTCGCTTTGTTGTTGTTGTTATATGCCGTGGAGTCGGTTCAGACTCATAGCGACCCTTTACAGGGTTTCCTAGGCTGTAAATCTTTACAGGAGCAGAAAGCCTCATCTTTCTCCCTCAGAACAGCTGGTAGTTTCGAACTGCAGACCCTGAGGTCCGCAGCCTGATTCGTAACCACAACGCTACCAGAGCTCCTTTACGCTGTGCTTATTTATCTATTTATTATTACATAGCGTTTATTTCAGGTTTTGAAGTGATTTCTTTCCCAGTGTTTGTTAGAAACCTTTTTCTCAATTCCACTTATATGAAATACTCAAACTAGGCCAATTCATAGAGAACAGAGTTTATTAGTTAATGCGCTGGCCTACAAGGTGGGTTTGAACTGCAAGGTCGGTAATTCAAGCTCACCAGCCGCTCTTTGGAAACCCTATACAGGATCTCTGTGAGTCAGAACCGACTCAACAGCACTTAACAATCAAAGCAGGTGGGAGGGAGAAATAGGGACGAATTGCCAATGGGGTACTGAGTTTATGTTAAGAGGGATGAAAAATTTGGAAATGGAGAGTAATGATGGTAACCCAATATGCTGAACCTTGTTGTTGTTGTTGTTAGGTGCCATCGAGTTGGTTCTGACTCAGTGTCCCTGTGTACAAGACAGCGATACACTCCTGACCCTGCGCTGTTCTCACCATAATTGCTATGTTTGAGACCACCATTGCAGCCACTATGTCAGTTCATCTCTTTGAGGGTCTTTTTCTTTGTCACTGACTTTCTATCAAGCATGATGTCCTTCTCAGGGTCTTGTCCCTCTTGATAACATGTAGAGTACATCTTGCCATCCTTCTTGTGAAAGGGCATTATGACTAAACCTTTTCCAAGACAGATTGACTTCTTCTGGCAGTCCATTGTTCTTGTTGTTATTGTAGTGTGCTGTTGAGACAGTTCCGACTCATAGTGACCCCGTATAGGGTTTCTGAAGATCATAGGGTGAGTTTGAACTGCCTGCCTTGCAGCACACACCAAATGTGCAGCCCAGTGCATTACCTTGCAGTGCCATAACAGGACTCCGATATTCTTCTCCAATACCATAATTCAGGTGCATCAGTTCTTTGTCAATTCTTAGGCTTCCTTATTCTGTATCTTTTACATGCCTATGACACAACAATGGAATTCTGGTGTGGCACTGGGATAAGCTCTGGACCAAAAGGTCGGCAGTTCAAACCCACCAGCACTCTTTGGAAACCCTATACATTAACACTGTGAGTCGGAACTGACTCAATGACACGATTGAAAGCACCATGGCTTGGGACAGGCACATCATCATGGCTCTCTACTTTGCTTTTTTTTTTTTTTTTTTTATTAACATTTTAAAGTGGTCTTTTACAACAGAATTACCCAATGTCATTGAATTGCATGTGTAAAATGGCTGAGATGAAAAGTGTTTTGTTATAGATATTTCACATAAAAATTTGATTGAAGCCCTCTTTTTCCTCCATTCATATTATGAAAGTCAATTATCTTTCTATAAAAAGAAGTATAACATCTGCAAATGAAAGCTTATGACTACTGTATGCAGGGCTGCCTCCCGGGTGTGCAGGGCCTGTTGTTGCAGTTGTTAAGTGCTGTAGAATCGGTTCTGACTCAGAGCGACCCTGTAGAGGATTTCCTTCCACAGGGCCTGAGCAGGTATTTTTTTTTCAGGGCCCTCAGAAATCCTATACAGGGTCGCTGTGAGTCAGAACTGACTCAACAGCACTTAACAACAACAACAAATGTATATATGGAAGGAGCTCTGGTAGTATTGTGGGTTACAACTTGAGCTTCTAGTCACAAAGTCAGCAGTTCGAAACTACCAACTGCTCCATGAGAGAAAGATGGGACTTTCTGCTCCCATAAAGATTTACAGCTTTGGAAGTCCTATACTGGGTCGCTATGAGTTGGGATCAACTCCATGGCACACCACCACCACCACTGCCACCATTTATTTATGGTATGTGGCTGCAGGATCAGTACTGGACTGCTAACCACAAGGTTGGTGGTTCAAACCACCAACTGCTCCTTGGAAACCTTATACAGGGTCACTAAGAGTCAGAACTGACTTGACAGCACTAACATCTCTTTATGGGAGTGTGGTGGCTCTTAGGATAAGCACTGAACTGTGAACCACAAGGTCAGTGCTTCAAGCCCACCAGCTGCTCTTAAGAAAAATAAAGTATTCTGCTCCTGTAAATATTTAAAGCTTTGTAAACCCTGCACAGGTTTGCTATGAGTGGGAACAGTACTTAACAGAGCAGTAACAACAAAAATAATTAAACAAATAAGTAGATGTTGGTTTTGTGGCTGGTGGATTTGAACCACTGACCTTGCATTCTTGCTATACTTCTTC
Organism: Chrysochloris asiatica; assembly: GCF_000296735.1. NCBI lineage: Eukaryota > Metazoa > Chordata > Mammalia > Afrosoricida > Chrysochloridae > Chrysochloris > Chrysochloris asiatica. The sequence goes on from NW_006408956.1 coordinate 455,126, forward strand.
CAACAAAGATTTGTTTGTTCTTTTGGCAGTTCATGGTACTGTCAATATTTTCCTTCAATACCATAACTCAAAAGCATCAATTATTTTACAGTCTTTTTTATTCACAATTCAACTTTCACATGCAGATGAGGTTATTAAAAATGTCATGGTCAGATAAACCTTGCTCTCAAACTGACATCTTTGCTCTTGAATACTTTAAAGAGGGCTTATGCAGCAGATTTGCCCAATGCCGTATATCATTTGATTTCTTGACTGCTGCTTTCATGAGTGTTGATGGTTTATCTGAACAAAATGAAGTCTCCAACAACTTCAATCTTTTCTCCATTTATCTTGCTGTTATTTATTGGTCCGGTGGTGAGGATTTTTGTTTTCTTCCCACTGAGGTGCAACCCATATGGAAAGTTGTGGTCTTCCATCTTCATCAGTAAGTATTTTAAGTCCTCTTCAGCATTTTCAGCAAGCAAAGTTGTCTCATCTGCCATGGAGTCTTCCTCCAATTCGGATGTCACATTTTTCATATAATTCAGCTTCTCTAATTATTTGTTCAGCGTACAGATTGAATAAATATGGTGACAGAATACAGCCCTGGTGCACAGTTTCCTAATTTTAAACCATTCAGTGTTCCCTTGTTCTGTTCAAACAACTGCCTCTTGGTCTAGGTACAGGTTCCTCATGAACACAATTAAATCTTCCAGAATACTCATTTCCCACAATGTTGTCCACAGCTTGTCATGAACCAGAATAAAGCACAGGTAAACATCTTTCTGGTATTTTCTGCTTTCAGCCACCATCCATATGACATCAGCTTCCACCTCATCATCTAAATCTGGTTTGAACTTCTGACAGTTTCCTGTCAATGTATTGTTAGGGTTGTTTTTGAATAATTTTTAGCAAAAATTTACTTGCATGTGATATTAATGATACTGTCTGAGGATTTCTGCATTCCATTGGGTCATCTTTCTTTGCAATGGATGTAAATATGGATCTCTTCCAATCAGTTGGCTAGACGGCCGTCTTCCAAACTTCTTAGCATAGATGAGTGAGTGCCTCCAGTACTGCATCAGTTTGTTGAAAGATTTCAATTTGTATTCCATCAATTTGCATTACCTTGTTCTTTGCCATTACCTTCAGTGCACGTTGGACTTCTCCCTTCTGTATAATTAGTTCTTGATCATATGCTACATCTTGATATGGTTAAATACTGACCATTTCTTTTTGGTGCAATGAATGTGTATTCCTTCCATCTTCTTTTGATGCTTTCTGCATCATTCACTGTTTTGTCCATGAATCCTTCATTCATAACATAATTCATAATTAAAGTTGAGGTTTAAATTTTTTCTTTAGTCATTTCAGCTTGAGAAATGCTGAGCATGTTCTTCCCTTTTGGTTTTCTAACTCTAAGTCTTTGTATATTTCGTTATACTGTCTGACTTTGTCTTCTTGAGCTGCCCTTTCAAATTTTCTTTTGAGTTCTTTTACTTCCTCATTTCTTCTATTTGCTTTAGAATCTCTGCACTGGAAAGCATGCTTCCGAGTTCCTTTTGACATCTATTTAAATCTTTTCCTCTCTCTAGCTTTCTTAATGACCTTTCTTCTTTATTCCTATATGATGTTCTTGATGTCATCCCACAGCTCTTTTGGTCTTTGGTCATTAGTGTCCAATTCATCATATGTTTTTGAGACAATCTCTAAATTCAGTTGGGATATGTTAAAGTCATATTTTGGTTCTCATGAACTTAAAAAAAATTTTCTTCAGCTTCAGCCTGAACTTGCACCTGAGCAATTAATAGTCTGTTCTACAGTCTGCCCTTGGCCTTGTTTTGACTGATAACATGGCACGTTTCTACTGCCTCTTATCACAGATGTAGCCAATTTGATTTTTGTGTATTCTATCTGGTGAGGTCCATGTGTATAGTCATCTTTTATGTTGTTTAAAAAATGTATTTGCAACGAACAAGTCACTGGTTTTGCAAGCTTCTATGATGTGATCTCCAGCATCATTTCTATCACCAAGGCCATATTTCCCAACTACTAATCCTTCCTTTCTTTCTAATCTTCGCTTTCCAATTACCAATAATTATCAGTACATCTTGGTTATATGTTAGATCAGTTTCAGACTGAAGAAATTGTTTGTTGTTTTTGTTAATACCCTATGTAGGGTTTCCAAGGAGCTGCTGGTGAGTTTGAACCACTAACCTTGTGATTCAAACCAACCTTGTGGTCTGGTGTGTTATTCCACAGCGCCACACAGAATTTTTCAATTTCATCATCATTGGTGTTAGTGGTCGGTACATAAACTTGAATAATAGTTGTATGAACTGGTCTTCCTTGTAGGCATATGAATATTATTCTATCACAGATAGTGTTGTACTTCAGGATAGATTTTGAAATGTTCTTTTTGATGATGAATGCAATGTCATTCCTCTTCAATTTGTCATTTTGGGCATTTTACCATGTGTTTGTCAGATTGAGAATAGCCATGCAAAAACCATGTGTTTGTCAGATTGAAAATAGCCAATACTAGTCCATTTCAGCTCTCGAATGCCTTAGATATCAATATTTATGTATTTTATTTCATTTTTTGACAACTTCCAATTTTCCCTGATTCATACGTCATACATTCCATGTTCTGATTTTCAGTGGATGTTTACAGCTATCTCTCATTTTGAGTTGTGCCCCATCAGCAAATGAAGGCCCTGAAAGCTTTACTCCAAATTTGTCATCACAGTCAGCTTTTCTTTGAGGAGGCAGCTCTTCCCCAGTTTCACCGAGGGACAAAGATGAGTCACGTTTTGAGTGCCTTCCAACTTGAGGGACTCATTTTCCAGTACTAAATCTGACAACAGTAGGTCTTTTATATGTCTCAGCCTTTATTTAGTATAGATAGGTAGCAATAGACCATTGTCTGGTAGAGTGCTGGGTCAGTGGTTCAAACCCACCTGCCGCTCCTGGTAAACCAAGGGTGGCTATGAGTCAGAACTGACTTGATAGTACTTAACAACAACAACAAAAACAGAGTGCTGGAAGATAATCCTTCTAGGTTGGAACACGCTGTGTAGTGGCTACAATGATAGGATCAAATATATCAATGGCCCTGAAGATGATGCAGGACCGGTTAATGTTTTTCTCTGTTGTCCACGGGGTCACCGTGACTTAGAGCCAACTTGATGACACTTAACAACATCAGCAGTTCGTTCAAGCTCCCAACCATTTGAGTCCCTCCGTGGTGATGAAAATAACAGCATCTTTTGACTACTGAATCCAGGACAGAGGGGCCTGTACCAATGCCATAGATAGTAGCTCAAAAAGATAGTTACTGAATCAATTCACTTAGATGTATGAAACAGATATTTATTTAGGGAGCTTGGTTTTCCGCAGGCTGGCTTTTTTTTTTTTTGGCCAGGCTTAGCCAGTTGGTTTTCTGTTCTTACTAAGCCCCCTCACACATCCATAGTTAGGTGAAGGTTGGCTGGGAGCTAGCTCCTCTATGCTTAATGCAGTGTTGTCTCTTCCAGGAGGCTGGCTTGGGCTTGTTCTCATTGTGGTTGGACGGCTTTCTAAGAGAAGGAGGTGTTAGGCTCAAAATCGGCATAATGTTGCTTCTACCACATCCTGTTGGCTAACCCAAGTCACAAGGCCAGCACTGACTCATCAGTTATAAAACAGGTTCCTTTTCTTGATGGAAGGAGCTGAGAAGTGACATTGCAGAGGATCCTGAGCACAGAAAGGAGAATAGGTGTGCCTACATTTACAGAGTCCCAACACAACTTACATTTGTGCTTGGCCCCACTTTACTGTGAAAACCAACCTTTAACATGTCCTAGAAACATCAACCTTCTGGTTTTCAACTTTCTTCATCAGTCTCTTGTAACCTGGAGTGAAACAGACTTTTTATAAGTTCACGTGGCCCAAGTGTTAGCCAGAAATGTAGAGCTTTCAGTATAGTGCATAACTTAGAACTTTGGAATTAGAGACTTGGGTTCTGCTCTGAGTCACTTCCCCTCTCAGAACCTCAGTTTCCTCGTCTGTGAAATGGGAATCATCATAATCTGTATGTCACAGAGCTGTTGTGAGGATTAAGAGAACTAATAGGACCTTATCCCAAGCTCTGTGTTGTTGTTGTGTAGTGCCATCTAGCTGGTTCAGACCCATAGCAACCCTAGATAGGGTTTTTGAGGAGTGACTGGTGAGTTTGAACCGCTAACCTTGCAGTTCAAACTGACTTTGCAGTCCACCGCATTAACCCACAGTGGTGCCTATATTATTCTTAAGGAGCCCTGATAGCGCTATAGGATAAGCACTGGTCTGCTAACCAGATGGTTGGCAGCTCAAAGCCACCAGCCACACTGAGGGAGAAAGATGAGGCTCCCTGCTCCAGTAAATATATACAGCCTTGGAAGTCCTATACAGGGTTTGTTGTTGTTGTTAAGTGCCGTCGAGTCGGTTCCGACCCATAGCGACCCTGTACAGGGTTTCCGAGGGTGTAAATCCTTACGGGGGTAGAAAGCCTCATCTTTCTCCCACGGAGCGGTTGGTAGTTTCGAACCGCTGACCTTAAGGTTCGCAGCCCGATTCGTAACCACTACGCTACCAGAGCTGTGTATACAGGGTTACTGACTTAGCATTGACTCAATGAAGTGATTAAAAAAAAATAAAAATCATTATATTGTTACAATTTTCACTGACAATGGGGACTATACTTTCTTTTTTCCCTCTGCAAATTACAGAGACTCAGTGTGGGAATGATGTTTTGTGAGCCCGTGATCATGTGATGGATCATGTGTGGCACTGTAGGATAAGCACCAGACTGCTTACACAGAGGTCAGTGGTTCAAACCCTATAGCTGCTCATTGGAAACCCCACACAGGGTTGCTATGAGTGGAACATACTCAATGCCAGCCAGTTCACACAACAACATGAATGGTGTTCTGCTGTGGCGCTGAGGGATAAGCACCAGACTACTAACCGAAAGTCAGTGGTTCAAACCTACCAACTGCTCCTAAGAAACCCTACACAAGGTCACTGCTGAGTGTAACCAACTCAAGGGCACTTCACAACAATGACAATCATGTGACTAGCCAGTTTGAATCCCATTTCCTCCTGCTGAGAGGATAACTGAAGTTACTTCCCTTCTCCAAGGTAGACAAATGACCAAGTACAGTGCTTACCTCAAAGTGCCGCTGAGAGGAGAGACCACAAGAAGGATTAAAAAGCCATTTGGTAACATGTCCTACCACGTCTGTAGCGACTTCTTTAGCCAGCGTTTCCTCCTTTTTCCTTTCCCCACGTAGATCCCCAAATCAGAGACCACCACAAGTCTGAGGGTTTGCTCAGGATTAAGGAAAGGATGAACTGGCCAGAGAAGCTTGTGAGACCTTCTAGCCCTGCTCTGTGGCCCCTGAGGATGAGAATATGGTTGTGATCAACACCTTAGGGTGCAGATATGCACTCCAGCTTTGGGTCAGCATGTACTAGTGGGTTCACACGGGGTGCTGAGATTCAGGGACACTGGAAAGCATGTTTCCAAGGTTCTTTGGCTCAGTTTAGAAACCGTGCCAACTCCTACGAGCCTGCCTGCAGTCCCTGATCTTCTTCACTTTGTTGTTTGCTGTCTTAAACCTTGTGCTCATCGCAAACCTCTTCTCTTGCATTGGACCTATGGGGGCGGGAGTGGGTGGAAGAATTTAGCATTTTGAATGGGAAGGCAGGGCTGGTGGCTGGGATGCCTGGAACATCTCTGATCCCCATTGAATCCTTTCCACTGTGACAGGGAGGTGGGATGGCATTGTTGATTTCTTACATCAGATGGACAAAGAGAGATCATGATGCTGCTTATGGTAAAAAGAATGTTTCTTGAGCCAGACAACCAGCTTTAGATGCTTTATTTTCTTCAAAGCCATTCATTCTTTCCATTTTACCAATGAGCTCACAGAAGCCCAGAAGAGAGTAGCTATAAGGCCAAGGCCGTACAGCTGCCTTACAGCCCAACTAATGTAGTATATTATTATTCATCACTGTGAGCATTCAATCTAAACCGTATGCACTGGAGGTTCTGATTAGTTAATGAGATCACTAACCCACGTGGCTTCAACTAGCACCATCTCCAAGCTCAGTTCTTTTAGAGAAATGGTTCTAGTTATCTACTGATGCATTTACAACTTCCACATGCTTCACGAAGGAAAACAATCATTTTCCTATGCTCATGAGTTTGTCGGGCAGAGACCTGGTTATGGGAAAATAAGGACGGTTTCATGATGTCTGGGGCCTCAGCTGAGATGCTTCAGACAGCTAGGACAACTGGAACTGTAAGTCTGTGCCTTGGTTCTGCCTGTCAGCATAATTTTTAGTTTTGTTTTTTCTCTTTGTTGCATCTGTTGGGGCTATATGATCTGAGAGAGCTTCTCACTCACATGTGCTTCTAGGCTAGGAGTCTGGAACAGAGGGGGCTGCCCAGGTATTCCTCTTTCTTCATGTGCCTCTGTGTGTTTAGTGTGGGCTTCCTCACAGCATGGCAGCCTCAGGGCAGTCCGACTTCTTACATGGAGCTTCAAGACTACTTCACATGTAGCCTTGTTGTTGTGGTTAAGTGTTATTGATCTGGTTTGGACTCATGGCAACCCTGCATAGGGTTTCAGAGGAGTGGTTAGTGGGTTTGAACCACTGACCTTTGGAACTAGCCTTGGAAATCCCAAAGGCCAACCTAGTCCCTAAGTGTGGTAGCCATGGAGGTGTGCCCCTTGGGTCCCCTTCAAGAAAGAACTCATCAATCAGTTGGGAGCAGCACTGTTAACTGTCACCTCTGATGGTTGCACTTTCAGGAGTCCCTGTAGCATTCTAGCCAAGGTGGCCTCCCGCTGTGTGACTCTGGAGAAAGACTTCATATAAAGTCCCTGCTTCCTGCTTTCTATGGTGGGTGGAGAGCCCCTGCCTTGCATTCATCCAGTATGTATTTGATGTTCAACTGTTTTGAACCTGCACAAAACACAGGCACTGGGAGGGCAGCAAAGAATAGCAACACCACCTGACCGAGGGCCCCACTGCTTACTCCCATTGAGTCAATTCCAACTCATAGCAACCCTACATCACAGAGCAGAAGTGCTCCTTAGCATTTCCGAAGTGGTAAATCTCTACCAGAGCAGAGAGCCTCATTGCTCTCTCGCAGGGTGACTGGTGGGTTTGAACCACTGACTTTGCAGTTAGCTGAGCCCACAGCACCACCAGGGCTCCTTTAGCAAAGTGCATGACTTTATTATTCTACTGAAAGGGATTGAAGACTTGGATACAGTGATCTATTCTGCCACACGGTCCAAAGGGGCCACAGGGCTTTCTTTGGCAATTCTTGGAAATGCCCTGGATTGGAAGCAGACGGCACTGAGTGAATTGTGCCTTTTCCTGAATCTGCCCCATCAATCCAATTCTCCCCACTTCCGGCTCTCCCTGCCCTGAGCCTCCCTTCTGCAGGGGAGGCAGGCAAAGGAGATGAAGGAGGCAGGAATGGGGGACAAAGGGCAGAGTGGTGGAGATTTTAGAGAGCTTGTGATGCCCTCAACCACCCCCTCCTCACACCCTTGGAGTATCACTGTTTCTCTCCCTCCTTCTCCCCAAGTTATCTGGACAGGGTGTCTAATTGAAATTGAAGACCTCTTTAGCTCTGCGCCTACACAGTCTGATCTCAAATGTGGGCTACCACAAAGTATGCACTGGTGTGTCAAGTTCCAGGAATCTGGCAACGTGATTGATGCTCAGAGAAGCTATTTCTTCAGAGGTCTGGAACCAGTCTCTTGCTTAAGCCCCGAACTTGACGGTTCATTCAGCACACTAGTCTTAGGCTAACTAACGTACAAGACTGAAACGGAATGGGTGCCCCAACAACCCTGAAGAAACACCCATGAGCCTTTGTGAATGCTTGGATCTGCGCTTTAAGACTGCCTTGCAAATAAGCCCGGAGATTTACCAGCCCACATAAACTGCAAGAAAAATGAAACTTACCTGTACCAACAATATGCAAATGACCCATCATCCCTGTTGTCAGTGTAGGTTCAGATTAGGAGAATGTTGTCTCAAAAGACAGTGTACTTTCCCCCGCCCCCCATCACTAATCCCCCAGATGAGTCTTGGGTAAGCACTCGACTACTAACTGATAGGTTGGCAGTTCAAACCCACTAGCCATATTTTAGAAATACTATACAGGGTTGCTATGAGTTGGAACCATCTCGACGGTGCTTAACAACAACAACAATCCCTTGGAACAGCTGTTAAAGTTACAGATCTCTTGACCAAGAAAAAATATATATCCACAGATACATACAATTGTTCTTAAAATTTTTAATAATAATAATCATAATGAATAGAACTTAAAATGAAACTGACAGTCTTTAGAGTTCTTACCTTTACTCATTTAATCTTTTATAAAATGATGAAGGAGCCCCCAGATGGTGTAAACAATTAATTCACTCAGCTCCAAACTGAAAAGTGGGAAGCTCAAGTCTGAACTGCCTAGGAGCTTCTTCTGAAAAAATCAGCCTTTGAAAACCCTGTGGCTCAAAGCTCTACTCTGATACTCATGGGGTCATTGTGAACAGGGGTCAACTTGACAGTAGGTTTTTTTTGGTGGCTTTTTGTTGTTGTTGTTTTTCATCAAATGGAAGTCCTGTTGAGAATGAAATTGTAATGTTATTGTTAAGTGCCGTTGAGTTGTTTCTGACCATAGGGACCCTGTATGGGCTTTCTGAGGAGTGGCTGGTGGGTTTGAACTCCCAACCTTGCAGTTCAAACTGACCTTGTGGTCCAGCACATGATCCTGCAGTACCACACCCAGGCTCCAGTGACACCCTAATAGAGGATAATAAAGTCTAGAGATGAAGAGTATTGGATTCCAATTGGAATCTAGATGGTCAGTTATAATGGTCATCCTGATCCGTCAATGCTTGATTTCCTCTTGCATGGTACATGGCAGCTATTTATTTCTTATGGCTCTTCTAGCTAAATTTCTCCATTCTGTGATGTTTTGTAAATCCTAGTTTTTATGCCTGGAACTACAGACCTATTTTGAAGTCATATGCTGAGGTGTAAGGGTTAAAGTAGGGCTACAGAGTCTGGGTATGGTGTGCAGGATAATGTGCTGGATCACAAAATCAGTCTGAACCACAGTGTCGTCAGTTCAAACCCACCAACTGCTCCTCGGAAACCCTATACAGGGTTGCTATGGGTCAGAACCGACTCAACGGCACTTCACAACAACAAAGGAGTTAGGATTAAGGTGGGGCTGAGGAGTAAGGATTAAGATGAAACTAAGGTTCAGGATGCCCCCACTTGAGGTTGTGACTTAAAATCACCATGCTTAACTTCCCTTGGGGGCATAGTCTGACTCTAATTTATAGGACTGCTTTGGAAAAGTTTGCTCTCTTGCATCTTGTATCTGGCTCATTACACCTGACCTCCAGTTCCTGGGACACTCAGCCCATCACCTGACCGCATTCATCAACTCCCCCACGCTTGTGCATCAACAGCCTCTTGTCTAACCTGCCGATTTAGGTTCCTCCACTCCTGCAGTTATATGAGTGAGAAGATTCCTCCAGACTGATCTCTGAACTACAGATTTGGGACTTGTCCGCCTCCTCCACGGTTGTGTGAGCCAGGTCCTTTGGCAGCTGTGAGTTGTTTGAGACGTTGCATTGTGCTGCAGAACCCTGGGATGTGAGGGAGGGAAGGAGCAGTGATTGATGTCAGGGACTATGGAGGGGGTATAACATATTGGAGAAGTCGAACAGTTGGGATATCTTTAACCTCCAACTTTTAGGGTCCAGCCTTGTGCTGATCTTTCTCAAAGACATTCTTCATACAGATAGTTACATGAGGTCATACTTTCTATGTGTGTTTTTAAAAAATTTCTGTCATGTGAAACTGAAAAGCGTCCTGATAAATACACAGACATTTTGCCTCTTCCCATCTGCCCTAGTGATATACATGGTTGCCCTGTGCGCAGACGAAGGTCACATGACTTCACTCGAATTGTACTCGCTGGCTCTGAAGACCTGAGAGACACTTGACTCTGCTGAAGTCTAGGTTGCTCAGATGTCTCCTCCTTACATCTGGGCATTTGCAGATACTCTAACAGTAGGTGTTCCATAAATGCTTCCCAGCATCACGGAATGCCTTGGAGTTTGAACCAAACTGTCAAAGCTGAGGTTAATAGTTGTTGAGAGTTTACACATTCTAAAGAGCGGAGCTGGAGTCCTAGTGTGGGCTGAACTGCTAACCTCAAAGTTGGCAGTTCAAATCCACAAGCTGCAACTCAGAAGCCCTATGAGTTGGATCCATGTTGACTGCACTTAACAGTAACAAAGAGAAGGGCCGACTCCTGTTTATAGCACTTGCAGCAGTAGACCTAGAACTAACTCTTTTTAAAAAACGTTTTATTGTGAATTGGGTGAAGGTTTACAGAGAAGACCAGTTTTCCATTCAACAATTTGTGCACATTTGGTTTCATTTCATTATTGACTGCTCTCCCCCCAGTGTGACATCATTCATTCCATTTCCTCCCTGTGTTTCTTGTTTCTATTTCTCCTCCTTTCTTAACCCATCTGAACTTGGTCCTTGGGTCAATGCTGCCCTTTCCATCTCAAGTGGTTGATGATTCCAAGGCAGGGGTGGGAACATTTTTTTTCCTGACAAAATTTATAATGTTATTTGTAGGCCATACAAAATTATCAACTTAATAATTAGCCTGCTATACTTGTCAAACATTTAACCAAGTCACCTGTAATGTGATTAACCGGAACTGCAGTTGCCTTGGCAGGATCAGACCAAACGATTTCAAGGTTCTTACATGGCCCTCGGGCTGGACGTTCCCCACCCCTGTTCTAAGAGGTACATACCTCCTTAGGGTTATTGCTCCCCTTACCAACGTGCCTTTTGTTTGGCTCATAGTTAAGCCACAGGAAGATGAATTCAGTTCCAGTCCTGAAGATTGACTAAAGGTCACATACGTGAGGATCCCACCAGTTTCTAACCTACCAGAAAGCATGATCCTTTTTTTTTTTTTTTTTTTTTTAATGACTTATTCTTGTCACCTGTAACAGAACCAGGAAGGAACATTGAAGAGTAAACATTTCTCAGAGCGTTGTTGGAATATTTCATCTTTGTTTTTCTGGAGTTCCCTTTCCCTCTATATGGTTGTTAGCTGTTAAGTTGACTTATGGTGACCGCATCGTCATCAGGATGAAACATTGCCTGATCTTGGGTCCTTCTCATGATCTTGAGGTGCCTTGGTGGGATGGTGATATGGACTGGTACAGCTACTTCAACAATGTCCCCACAGGATTGTGGGGATGATGCAGGGCCCAGATGTGTTTCATTCTGTTGTATACAGATGATCAAGAGTTAGAGTTGATGGAAAAACAGCTGATAACAACACTGAGTTCACCAGCCTCCCTGGGAATCTGCGGACACCCTGGGGAGAACTCTGGGTTTTTGGAAGGAATGGTTCAAGCCAACCTTAAACTTGTTAGAGATGCAAATTCTAAGACCCCCTCATCTACTGAATCAGGTAGAACCTTGTAAGCTGGGCATCTTTACACATGCAAACTGTCTCGGCTTTTTCCCCAGGGGACCTTTCAGTTAGCATCCAGGCACTTAACTATTGCACCACCAGGGCTCCTAGAACACTAGAAGTAGCCTCTCTCTAAATTAAAAAAAAAAAAAAAGACATTGTAACTCTGCTGAATTGTAATTCATCAACAAGTGACTCCTAGCCCGAAAGAGCTGTGTTTGATGGTCTTCCTTTCTGAAACCTAAAACCAGATCATGTGTGTCCCACAACTGGGTGAAGGGTGGCTGTAGTGCATCATCCATTGACGCCCCTGAAGCCACAATCTGATGGGTTCCCAAGTTCTGCTCTACTCCTTGATCTGTAAGAAGAAGATAGTAGTTGCTTATCGTAGCATGTCCTGAGACTTAAAAGAAAAAAAGAAAAAAATACCTACCCTGGAAGATTTTCTGAAAGAGGTACAGTTCCTGGCCTGTCAAGTCAGATATGAAATGAAACAATTTTCTTCAGATAATGCATCTTCTGGTTCATGTAAATGTCCTGCAGATTGTCGAGCTCCTAATCCAACTTGACTGAAAGTGAGCTGTTAGACCAGGTCACTTTGTAGATGGGCCGAGGACTTTGGGTCCTCACCAAATGCCCATGACAGCCACGTGGGACACCCACTTCCCTCCTCTCCTCTTCCCACTTCTGTCGTCAGATTAGGAGTATTTCTTGAAGCCTGATTCCCTGAGGTCAGACCATGTTAGAGGACAAAGTACGCAGAGCTGGGTACAGAGCACACTCGAGGCTGTGGTGTAGCAACCCATCAAGATCTGTGTAGACAACATTGGTCATGGTGATTTCTACCTGTTTTCTGATCTTCTTCCTAAGCCCAAGTCCAGGAACCGGAACCTTACCTCTACCTTATCCCATCAGATGCTGGCTTCAGCCCGTCATAGCTCTGTGCCTTAGTTTTCCTGACCCATAAAATGGGAAGACTAGAGCTAACTAGAGTCCTGGTGTGGTGCTGCAGGATAAAGCACTGGACCGCAAGCTTGAACAGAAAGGTTGGTGATTCAAACCCACCAGCTGCTCCTGGGAAACCCTATACAGTAAGAATACTATCTACTTATAGAAGATTAAATGGAATACAACAGGGATTTAGTACAGGGGCTGACATATGGTGGTGGTAGTGTGCTATGGAGTCGGTTCTGACTCATAGTGACCCTGTACAGGGTTTCTGAGGCTGTAAATCTTTACATGAGTAGAAAATCTCATCTTTCTCCCACGGAGCATCTGGTAAATGTTAGCTGCTCTTATAATGAGTAATCCTGGTGTGGTACTGTAGGATTAGCACTTGATTGAAAGGTCAGTTTGAACTGCAAGACGGGTGGTTCAAGCTCACTCGTCGCTCCTTGGAAACCCAATATTGGGTTGCTATGAGTTGGAACTGACTCAACAGCACTTTACAACCAAACAACATCTATAAGGATAGCAAGACTTTGTCTCTTGTACTTTGGACATGTTGTCAGGAGGAATCAGTCCCTTGAGAAAGACATCATACTTGGTAAAGTGGAGGATGAGTGGAAAACATGAAGCCCCTCCCCCCAACTGCGATGGATCAACACAGTGGCAACAACAAGGGGCTCAAATGTAACAATTGTGAGGAAGACTCAGGACTGGGCAGGGTTTTGTTCTGTTGTGCATAGAATTACTGTGAGTCGGAACCAACATCACAGCAACTAGTAACAGCTATCTTATTCCAGTATCTTCATCTCTAGGTGTCTGTTCCTATAAAATATTAACTTTCACTCCCATAATTTAAAAGTTTTTATCACTCCTGTTTATTGAGGGTCCCTGGGTGGTGCAAACTGTTAAGTGCTCAACTACTAGCTGAAAGTTTGGCAGTTCAAATCCACGCAGAGGTGCCTCAGAAAGTTCACAGCCTTGAAAACCTTATGGAGCAGTTCTACTCTGCAACACATGGGGTCGTCGAGAGTCGGGACCAACTCCACAGCAATATGCTGGGCATCATTTGAGGCTGATGATTTATAGCTTATATCTCTGTGCCTCAATTCTCTCACCTGTAAAATGGGATTAAATTGCAGACTTTCTTTGAAGAGCTGAAATAATATAAATAAACATCGAGTCAAATGCCTGCCACTGTGACCCTGAGTGGTGTAAATGGCTAATGCTAATCAGAAGGTTGGTGGTTTGAAACCACCCAGAAGTGCCTTGGAAGAAAGACCTGGCAGTCTGTTTCCAAAAGATGGAAGCCTTGGAAACTCTATGGAGCAAAGTTCTATCCTCACACACATGGGGCTGCCACCAGTTAGGGGCAAGTCAATGGCCACTGGTAAATACTTGCTGTGTGTATGTTCCACGGAAAATGCTCATTTAAGTAAAAGGTCTTTCTCTGCAGGACTTCTCAGAGCCTTTAACATGCCAGCATGCCTTGTGGGGTTCTAGGAAGGCCAAGGCTCAACATTGTAGCACTCATCCAACTGATTTAACCACAAAACATTCTATTTTTCTTTGCTTCCTTTCCTTCTTTCTCATAAAATATCACATCATGTTAGGAACATCCTTTGGATCACTCCATCTGGTCTTCAGCTGCTAACGAAAAGATTGGCAGTTTGCACACAAGGGTACCTCATAAGAAAGGCCTGGTAGTTTATTTCCAAATAATCAGCCACTGAGAATCCCATGGGCTAAGCATAGTTTTACTTTGACACACATGGGTCGTCATGAGTTGAAATCAACTTCAGGGCAACTAGTTTGCCTTATTTATTTAAATCTTTAATTTTTTGTTGTTGGTGTTGAGAATATATACAGCAAAGCATACACCAATTCAACAGTTTCTACCTGTACCAGTTAGCAACTTTAATGACATTCTTCAAAGTGGGTAACCATTTTCACCCTCTTTTTCTGAGCTGTTCTTCCCCCATGAACATAAACTCACTGCCACTAAGATTCCTGTCTAACATTTTGAGATGCCACTATCCATTTGATCCCTTACAGAGAGATCTTAAAACAGCATAACACTCAAAATAGACATGGTTTGGCTTTCTAAAAAAATTGAACTAATAGGTTTGTGCACATACGTTTGCTGGGATGTCTTGAGATCAGCATATAACAAAATGAAAGCTGTTCAACAAATGTATAAACTTCCAAGATACAAAAAAGAGGAAAACTTGCATGGATGTTTTGACTCCAAAGATTTATGTCTGATCCTACAAGGCCACTTCACTGAATGACTGTAAGACTAAAGGTTAGACCTGCTGCCCCCTGGCACGTGAATTCATTGGGACAGGATTTAACTGTGACATCTACACTCTGGGGTCCCTCCTCCTGCCATCTGTAAAATACCTAGAACACAGTAGTCATCCTCTGGTACATCTTTCCAGAATAGAAATCGGAAAATGTCACATAAGTGAATGCCGCTGCTTGACCCTTCCTTGTTACTTTGAGATTCTCAGATGGGTTCTGTGTGAGAAATTCTCTCTGACGGTCTAACCCTTCATCTCTGGGCAGTAAATTAAGAATGCAAGAGGCATTCTCCTATCCACTCAGGAAAAGTGCTCATTGGCTGCTTGTAAAAGCTTGACACCTACGTGAGTTGCAGTCCGGGTGAATTCCTGCTGGAAGTGAAGGCATCTTCCTGAAAGTTCTCTGTTGGTGCCCCAGGGGTTGGGCCCTCTGAAAGTTCTCTGTTGGTGCCCCAGGGGTTGGGCCCTCTAGTTTTGAGTCTCTTAAAAAAAAATGTTGATATGGTTGGGTCTGGGGAAGTCTCATATGTGCAATTTATTGCTGGGATGGAGAAAAAAGAGATTCAATAAAAATGGAGGCACAGATTCCTCCTATAGGCACTTCTAAGCTGTGTGTTGGAGGAAAATACTGAAAGTACCATGGACTGCCAAAAGAACAAACAGATCTGTGTTGGAAGAAGTGTAGCCAGAGTGCTCCTTGGAGACCAGGATGGTCAAACTTTGTCTCTCATACTTCAGACATTTTGTCAGGAGGGACCAGTGACTGGAGAAGGATGGATTGGCAAAGTGGCAGCATCAGTGGGCTGAAGTGTGGCAACAACTGTGAGGTTGACCCAGGACCGGGCAGTGTTTCATTCTGTTGTGCACAGAGTCGCTATGAGTCAGTACCGACTAGATGGCACCTAACAACTACAACAAGCTGTGTGTTGTTCAACTGCCCTGTTACCATTTCTTTTCTTATAATTCAAGGATTCTCTTATGAACCGCTTGTCCAAGGGGGTTGAAGAATGGATGGTGGAGTTTAATTTGGTGAAAGGATTCAAGAGGTAGGAAGCCTAGAAGAAAAGAAACAGAACTCAGGGCTTGGGAAAGATGTTTGAATTCTGACCCAACCATACATCTACCTTGTAATTCTGGAGAGTCTTCCTATCTGTAAAATGGGAACAATCGTAGTTTGTGTGGTGCTGTAGGATAAGCATTGTAAGGTCGGCAGTTCAAACTTACCAGCCACTCCTTAGAAACCCTATACAGGACAGCTCTGAGCCAGAACTGACTCAGTGCCACTTAACAACAACAAAATGCTAACCAGGCCTTAGCAGAGCTTTCAGCCCTTAGCAGACCTTTTTAACTCCACATGTTTGTTCACAGAAGTAGATCCACCAGGTCTTTCTTCCTAGTTTGCCTAAGTCTGGGAGTTTCTCTGTAACTTGCCTACTGTGGTGGTGACCCTGCTGGTATTAAACTAGCAGTGAGTGACATGACTCCCACCTTCACCACAGTACCACACACTGAGAGATGGGTTGTTGTTGTTAAGTGCCATCGAGTCGGTACTGACTCATAGTGACCTTATGCACAGCAGAACGAAACACTGCCCGGTCCTGGGCCAACCTCACTACTGTTGCCACGCTTGAGTCCATCGATGCTGCCACTT
>NW_006408956.1:472608-474075 GCF_000296735.1 Chrysochloris asiatica
TCGTCTGCCACCCTCACAATCGTTGTCATGTTTGAGCCCTTTGTTGAAGCCACTGTGTCAATCTATCTCTCTAAGGATCTTTCTCTGTCTCATGGCGGATCTTCTTTCCAAACATAATGTTCTCACTCCTGATAATATGTCTGAAGTATGAGACACAAAGTCTGGCTACCTTGGCTTCTAAGGAACATTCTGTTTGTACTTCTTCTAACACAGATTTGTTTGCTTTTCTGGCAGTTCAGGGTACTTTTAATATTCTCCTCCAGCACCATAACTCAAATGCATTGATTCTTCTACGGTCTGCCTTATTCATTGTCCAACTTTCACATGCACACGAGGCTATTGAAAAATGCCATGGTTTGGGTCAGGTGCACCTTAGTCCTCAAACTGACGCCTTTGCTCTTGAACACTTTAAACAGGTCTTATGCAGCAGATTAGCACATGAGAATTTTATGGATTACAACAAAACCTGGTCTTACTCACTTGTTGGACTTGTCATAAGAAGGGATCAGTTGCTGTTGGGGACATCATGTTTAGTGAAGCAGGGGCCAGAGAGAATGAAGGAGACTCTTGGTGTGATGGATTGGTACAATAGCCAAAGGATGCATTCAAGCAGGCTGGTGATAGAAGATGATCAAGGACTGGGCATTGTTTCTTCCTTTTGTACATGAGGCTGACCTAAGTTGGAGGCAACTCTTTGTGCAACTTTGAAGACAGTAGCAGTCTGAGCTGCAGTTTGCTCACTCATAAACTAGGGAAAATGATCTGTCCATCCATCCATCCATCCATCCATCCATCCATCCATCCATCCATCCATCCATCTGCTCGTCCACCCGTCTGTCCACCCGCCTGTCCGCCCGCCCGTCTGCCCACCCATCCATCCATCCATCCATCCATCCATCCATCCATCCATCCATCCATCCATCCATCCATCCATCTATATATCTATCTACTTATGTTATTGAATCCTCAAACAACCTTTTAAAGTAAGTACTGGTGGTACAGTGTTTAACTGCTCAGTTGCTAATCAAAACAGCAACGACTGGACCCCACCAACAGCTCTACAAACAAAGATGTGTTAGTCTCCTTCCTCAAAGCTTAAACCTGTTGCCGCTGAGTCAATGCCAACTCAGAGTGACCCTACAGGTCAGAGTAGAACTCCACCATAGGGTCTCCAAGGCAGTCATTTTCACGGCAGCAGACTGCCACATCTTTCTCTTGTGGAGTGGCTTTTCGGTTAACAGTTGATTACAACTCTGGGAATCCTACGGAACAGTTCTACTCCCATGGGGTCTCCATGAGTCAGAATTGAGTTAATGGTGTAGTTGTTAGGTGCCATCGAGTTGGTACCAACTCTTAGTGACCCTATGCACAACAGAATGAAACACTGCCCGGTCCTGGGCCAACCTCACAATTGTTACCACGCTTGAGCCCATTGATGCTGCCACTTGGCCAATCCATCTCACTGGG
>NW_006408956.1:478235-495236 GCF_000296735.1 Chrysochloris asiatica
GTATACATACTCAGATGTGACAGAAAAGTTAAACCTCCAAAAGTTAACAGAAATTATCTGGGTGGTATTTAAGCATTTCTTTCTAGCCAATATTGGATTCACTTGAACTTGTGTCATAATGAGAACAGGGTGTTAGATAAGAAAATGTTTCAAATGGGACTAAACCCTTTAGGTAGACATGTCCAGGACCATACACCAATCCTCATGGGTCAGCTAGGTGAATGAGGTTGGAAAGTGAATGTGAACTTGGGTAGAATGTGATTCCAAAGGAAAGGGCCAGGTACCAGGGTTGTGAGTGTGCAGAACTCCTGATTCCCTTCCGAGTAAACGCTTAGACCTTTGTCTTCCCCACCTGTCTTCTCTGGCTACTGCAAAACCATCACACCTTCCATCCTTTTCTCGGAGGTCTGCCATTCCCTTCTAGCTTTGAAGCATCCTGCTGCTTTTTATAAATATTTTGGAAGCATCTCAAACTTTCCTTTTCTTTCTTTCTTTTTTTAAGTCACTTAGACAGATGGAGGACTCACTGAGCTCATGGTCCTGGTTTTTATTGTATCTCTCCTACTCCAGAGAGCGGGAGAGCATCCAGACCAGAATGCCGCCTGCCCTGTTCTGTTTCTGGGAGAATGATAAAAGGAATCTGACCATGTCCTGCAGAGCATCTGACATTCACATATTTCTCGGACAGAGATGCTTTGCCAAATGTCAGTAGTGTTTCTTGCAGAATGTAGCTGTTTTTATTTTAATCGGCAAATATCACTCCTGTGAATTCTGTCTGTTCCCTGGTTTCAGAGTTAGAATGGGACTCAGTAAGTAGAGAAAGGTGATCCAGGCCAGGGTGCAACGTTCCAGGGAAATGCAAATTTAAGAAGTACCTATCAAAACACTGGTGCTGTGGGTTAATGCGTCAGACTGCAAAGCTGTTTGAACTGCAAGGTCAGCGGTTCAAACTCACTTGCTGCTCCTTGGAAACCCTATACGGGGTCGCTATGGGTGGGAACCGACTCGACAGCACTTAACAACAATAACAACATCAAAACATTCTTTGTTAAAATTATTTCCCCCCTCTACTCATTTTTTAAAACATGTTTTTTTGTTTTTTTTTAAAGAAGGCTCAGAACCTTCTGGGCTCTTTCCCCTGGGGTTTCATTTTTATTACCTGGGGTTTCATCTCATTGTGGTTTTGATGTGCATCTCCCCACTGGCTAATGGGAGTCTAGGTGTGGTGCTGTGGTTAATGCGCTGGACGGCTAAGTTGGTCTGAATCACAAGAGCAGTGGATGAAGCTCACCAGCCGCTCCTCTGAAACCCTACACAAGGTTGCTATAGGTCAGAACTGACTTGACGGGACTTAACAAAATAGCACTTGCCAGGAAGTCCTAGTGTAGTACTGTAGGATAAGCATCAAACTGCTAACTGCAGGTTGGCAGTTCAAACCCACCAACTGCTCCTTGGAAACCCTAATCAGGGTCAATATGAGTCAGAACTGACTTGTTGGCATTTAACATCAACATCAACATAGCACTTACTGGAGTCCTGGTGTGGCACTTTAGGATAAGCACTAGACTGTTAACCACAGGTTGGCAGTTCAAGCCCCCCATAGTCGGTGGTTCAAGTCTACCAACCAGTCCTCTGAAACCCTATACAGGATCGCTATGTGTTGGAACCGACTCAGCAGCACTTAACAACACGACCATAGCACTTACCACCACCTGTCCATCAGTGTGTCATCCTGTGGTGGTTTGCATGCTAGAAGCTATGGCAACAGTATTTCAAATATCAGCAGGTTTACCCATGGTGGACAGGTCTCAGCCGAGCTTCCAGACTAAGAAAGACTAGGAAGAAAGACCTGCCTATCTATTAAAAAACAACAACCAGCCAATAATAACACAGTGAATCACAATAGAACATTTTCTGACTGGCCATCAGGAGGGGCCAGTCGCTGAATGACATCATACTGAATGATGTCGAGGGCTTGCATTGGCGTGGTGAGATGAATGGGCACAAGAGTCTCAGCGATGGGCTGGAACATTCAAGTGAGCCTGAGGATGATTCAGGATTGGGCAATATTCTGTTCTGTTGTACATCCGTCTCCATAACTACAGTCAACTCTTTGGCAGCTAAGTTGCTGCCGATGGGGACAATTTAACAAAGGAGCGATAATTATTTCACTTATCCTGATGTTTTCAAGGGTCATCCATGTTGTAGCATGTGTCAAGACTTCATTTTTCTTTATGGCTGAGTAATTGGGGCACTCTGGTGATACAGTAGGTTAAGCACTGTGCTTCTAACTGAAAGGTCAACAGTTAGAATCCACCAGAGAAAGATGAGGCAGTCTGCGTCTGGAAAGGTTTATCGCCTTGACAACCTGTGGAGCAGCTACTGTGTCCTGCAGGATCATTGTGGGTCAGAATTGACTCAGTGGCAGAGGGTTGTTGGTTTTTCTGGTGGTGCATTGGTTAAGCGCTCGGCTGCTAACAGAAAATAAGGCAGTTTGAACTCACCAGTCACTCCATAGGAGAAAGAAGAGGCAGTCTTCGTATCTAAATATTTACAGCCTTGCAAACCCCGCAGTTGTGGTTGCTCCTAAGTGCTTTTGAGTCAATTCTGACTACTAGTTGTCCCTCTATAGGGTTTCCGAGGAACAGCTGGTGGCTTTGAGCTACTGATCTTGTGGTTCTCAGTCCAGTGTTGATCCTACAGCGCCACACCAGGAGTCCCGATGGGGCAGTTAATTCTACTGTCCTTCAGAGGTGCTAAGAGTCCGAACTGACAGCAAAGGGTTTAATGGGAGCTCTAGTAGCGTAGTGGTTATGAATTGGGCTGCGGACCGCAAGGTCAGCAGTTCGAAACTACCAGCTGCTCCGCAGGAGAAAGATGAGGCGATCTGCTCCCGTAAAGATTTACAGCCTCGGAAACCCTGTTCAGGGTCGCTATGGGTCGAAACTGACTTGACGGCACTTAACAACAACAACAATATATTCCACTGTATGTTTTGCCACATTCTGTTTATTCATTCGTCTCTTACAGACATTTAGGAGTTTCCATATCTCTGTAAGTCTCTTGTGTGTATACCTAGCAGTGAAATTGGTGGGCCTCTGTTTACCTTTTTTGAGGAACTGCCCCAAATCATTTTCCACAGCACCTTCTTCATTTTGCATTCCCATTAGCAACAGATAAGGGTTTCATTTTCTTAACATGTTTGTCACCATGTGTTATCTTCTGCTTTATTCTTCTTATTATTATTTATCTCTGCCATGCTATTGGACATGACCTGGCATCTCAGTGTGGTTTTGATTTACATCTATCAAGCGTGGCAACAATTGTGAGGTTGGCCCAGGACTGGGCAGTGTTTTGTTCTGTTGTACATAGGGTCGCTATAAGTCCATACCAACTCGATAGCGCCTAACAACAACAACAATGACTAACACAGAGTCCTGGTGTGGTGCTGTGTGATAAAACACTGGACTGCAAGGTCATATTGCATTACAAGGTTGGCAGTTCAAATTCACCAGCTACTCCTAGAAAACCCTATATAGGGTTGCTATGAGTCTGAACCAACTCATGTTGACTACCATCTTGTTGTTGTTAGGTGCCATTGAGTTGGTATCAATTCATAGCGACCTTATGCACAACAAAATGAAACACTGCCCAGTCCTGGGCCAACCTCATAATTATTGCCACGCTTGAGCCCATTGATGCTGCCACTTTGCCAATCCATCTCACTGGGTGTCTTCCTCTTTTTTGCTGACCCTCCACCTTACCAAACATGATATCCTTCTCCAGTGACTGGTACCTCCTGACAATATGTCCAAACTAGAATAATATGACTATCAACAATATAACTAATGTAACCAGAGTTTATCCTAAAGTACCACAGCGGACTCCTTGTAAAGATTGTTGTTGTGGGTTTGAACTGGTGAGTTTGAACCACCAACTTTGTGATTGGCAGTCCAGTGCTGATCCTACAGTGCCACACCAGGATGCCTTTGTAAAGATTTTTGTGGTTGTTAAGTGCTGTCAAGTCGGTTCTAACTCATAGTGACCCTGTATAGGGTTTCCAAGGAGCAGCTGGTGAGTTTGAACCGCCGACCTTAGAATTCATACAAACTTTGAGGTCGAGTGCTTATCCTTTGGCGCCACTACAGCCCAGAAAATCCTAGGGAGAAGACCTACTCTGTTGTGTAGGGTGACTGTGACTTGGAATTGACTTGCTGGCATACAATAATAGCCTGAAGGAGCCATGGGGGTACGATGGTTAAGTGCTCAGTTGTGAACTGGAAGATTGGAGGTTAGAACTCATGCAGCAACTCCAAGGGAGAAAGCTTTTGTGATCTGCTTCCGTAATGATCCCAGCCGAGAAACTCTATGGAGCAGTTCCACTCTGTTGCGTGGGGTAGATATGAGTCAGAATTAACAGAATGGTACCATGAACAACAACAGTGGCTAATGGCACTGAGAATCTTTTCATGTGCTTGTTTGCTATCTGACCCTGGCATGTACGGGGTTCCGAATGAAGGACTACTGGACAGCTCCTACTTGTCTTATGTTGTTGTTGTTAAGTGCTGTCGAGTCAATTCCGACCCAGAGCGACCCTGTATAGGGTTTCCAAGAAGCAGCGGGTGAGCTTGAACTACCAACCTTGCAGTTCAAATGACTTTGCAGTTTGATGCATTAGCCCACAGTGCCACACCAGGACTCCTTTAGAGTTATGTAAATTTACCTTTACTTTGAAATAATTGAACCAACCTCACTTGCAAGTGCTGTAATGTCAGTTTCAACTCATAGCAACTCTGTAAAGGGTTTCCAAGGTTTCTACTTACAACAAATTCTTCATCACAATCACCTTCCCTTGTTGCACACACAGCTTTTTAATTCTTGAAAAGGCTTTAAGTCTCTTCTTACACTAACCCAAGCCCAAACCCATTACCATAGAGTAGATTCCAACTCATAGAAACTCTCTAGGACAGAGAGGAACTGCTCTGTAGGTTTTCTGAGGCTGTGGATCTTTATGGGAACAGATTGCCTCATCTTTCTACAAAGGAGAGACTGGTAGGTTTGAACCACCATCCTTTTGAATTGGAGCATTTAACCCGCAGAGCCACCAGGTCCCTCCTCCTTCACTAAAGTTAGGCTAAATAAGAACCTTATGCACCTACAACATTTCCACTTACCTACAAATTCTTAAAGACACAGAAATGGATCTCGTTCGTCACCAGGGGAACTGATTGCCTGTACTTAATCTGTGCACACTGACAATCTGTGTCAAAAATTGCCTTGGCCTCAGAACTTGCACTGCTGTGCCCTTGGCCTTGGGATTTTGGAGACTTCCTGCAGAGGCAGAGTCTAGTTCCTTGCCCTGGACGCTGGGTTGGCCTTGGGATCTGCTTTGGTCACGTGGTGAAAGTGAAGGCATGCCATTCTAAGTCTGGACCTCAAGAGAACATGCTTCCTCTCTCTCTCTCTCTCTCTCTCTCTCTCTCTCTCTCTCTCTCTCTCTTTCTCTCTCTCTTTCTCTCTCTCTTGCCTCTGCCATTCCCGAGAGTTGCCCATACTAGCCTGCTGGAGGATGAGAAATGTGTGAAGCCGAGCCAGTCACCCAACTACCTCAGCCAACAGCCAACCAAACCCATTCTATGTGATCATTCTCCACCAAGACTACCAGGGTTGCTGAACTTCCCATCTCAGACAAGTAAGCAACACCTGATTGTTATGACTTGCCATTGAGACGTCATGATTATTTACTATACAGCAGTATGTTGGCATTGCTATGCCAAGAAATTTGGAAGGCAGCTATCTGGCCAACTGACTGGAAGGGATCCATATTTGTGCCCATTCCAAAGACAGGTGATCCAACAGAATGTGGAACTCATTGGACAATATCATTAGTATTGCATGCAAGTAAAATTTTGCTAAAAATAATTTTTAAATGGCTGCAGCAATACGTAGACAGGAAAATACCAGAGGTTCAAGCCAGATTCAGATGAGGATGTGAAGTGAGGGATGTCACTGTTGACATCAGATGGATCTTGGCTGAAAGTAGAGAATGCCAGAAAGATATTTACCTGTGCTTAATGACTATGCAAAGGCTTTCAGTTGTATGGATCATGACAGGCTATGGACAACACTGTGGAGAATAAGTATTCTGGAGCACTTAATTGTGCTCATGAGGAATCTGTACATAGACCAAGAAGCAGTTGTTCAAATAGAACAAGGGAACACCGAATGGTTTAAAATTAGGAAAGGTGTGTGCCAGAGTTGTTCTCTTTCACCATATGTATCCAGTCTGTATGCTGAGCAAATAATTCAAGAAGCTGGATTATATATAGAAAAATGAGATATCAGGATTGGAGGAAGACTCATTAACAACCTGTAATATGCAGATGATGCAACTTTGCTTAAATGGAAGACTTAAAATACTTATCGATGAAGATCATAGACCACACCCTTCAATATGGGTTCCATTTCAATGTAAAGAAAACAAAATTCTCACCACTGGACCAATAAATAAATGGTGAAAAGATTGAAGTTGTCAAAGACTTTCATTTGTTCGGATCCACCATCAACATTCATGGAAGCAGTAATCAAATGACATATTACATTGGGCAAATCTGTGGCACAGGACTTTTTTAAAGCGTTCAAGAGCAAAGATGTTAGTTTGAGGACTAAGGTGCGCCTGGCCCAAGCCATGGTATTTTCAATAACCTCATATACATGTAAAAGCTGGACCGTGAATGAAAAAGACCCTAGAAGAATTGATGCTCTTGAGTTATGGTGTTGGAGAAGAATATTTAAGAGTACCACTGACCATCAAAATAACAAACAAATCTGTGTTGGAAGAAGTACAGCAGAATGTTCCCTGGAAGCCAGGATGGACAAACTTTGTCTCTCATACTTCGGACATATTGTCAGGAAGGACCAGCCCCTGGAGAGAAGGACATTGTTTGCAAAGTGGAGGGTCAATGAAAAAGAGGAAGACCTCCAATGAGATGGATTGGCACAGTGGCAACACCAGTGGACTTAAGTGTAGCAATGATTGTGAGGTTGTTTCAGGACCAGGTAGTGTTTCATTCTGTCGTGCGCTGGGTTGCTATGAGTCAATACCCACTCAACAGAACCTTACAACAACAACAATATTGGCATTATGTTGGAGTTCTGGTGTGGTGCTGTACCATAAACACTGGACTGCTAACTGGCAGTTCACACCCACCAGCCCCTCCTTGCAAATGCCATACAGGGTTGCTATGGGTCAGGACTGACTTGACAGTACTTAGCAACAACAAATGTTGGCGTTAGACAACTGAGAAGTATCTGATATCTAATCCTTAGAGTCCGGTTGGAAAATTCCATATGGTCATAAATCAAGCTCCGAAACATTTTTTAGTCTCTGACTTAAAATACAACACACACACAAAAAAAACAATAAATAACTTAATCATCTTTTCCTTCCAGTTCCCATGGTATTTAAAACCTCATGATATTTCACTTATTTTATACCCATATAATAATATGTCTCACAAACAGCTCTGTACACCAATAAACTCAAACCAGTTGCTATTGAGTTGAATCTGACTCATGACAACCCATTTGTGGGTTTCCATGGAGGCTTTTTCAGAAGTAGTTCACCAAGACTTTCTTCTGAGACGTCTCTGGGTAAACTTAAACCTCCAACCTTTCAGTTAGCAGCTGAGTCATGAAAACCATTTGCATCAGCTAGGGATGCCATTTACCTATATTTACCTACCACTGGGCAGCTCACCAAAAGGTTAGCAATTCAAAGCCACTCCTTGGAAACCCTATACAGGGTCGCTGTGAGTTGGAAACAACTCAACAGCACTTAAAAACAACAATAGGCAATCTGAAAAAGGAGTTATTATGGTGGACACTCAGACTTCGTCTCTCATACTTCAGACATGTTATCAGGAGGGACCAGTCCCTGGGAAAGAACATTATGCTTGGTAAAGTGGAGTGAAAAAGAGGAAGACCCCCAATGAGATGGATTGGCACAGTAGCAGCAGCAGTGTGCCCAAGAGTAACAATAATTGTGAGGATGGCGCAGGACTAAGTAGTGTTTTATTCTGTTGTGCATAGATAGGGTAACTATGATCTGAACCAATTCAATGGCATCTAACAACTCAGACTTGTAACTAGCTTTTTTCATTGAACAATACTTTTTAAAATATATTTCCATGTGAATAAGTATACATCCCCTTCTCCATGGCACATAACAACAACATCAGTATTTTAATCACTGCAAAATAACTCATCAAATGGCTGCATTTATTAACTAAACTGTTACCATTGGATATTTTAAAGTTTCCATTTTTTTTTTTCCTCTTTCAAAAACAGAGATTAATGTAGTTAAATCTTTGCAAGTACTCTGAATCATTGTCTTGGATCAATTTCTAGAAATGGCATTATGGGGTTAAAAGCAATGTCCTTTTGTTGTCAGATTACCCTTCAGGAAGATTCTTAGGTGGACACCTCTCGTGGCCATGTGTGGGAATGTGAGTTCCTCACATCTAGACATATGCGGATGCCATCACTGTTCTTCTTGGCCAATCTCATTAATTTGCAGCCTCTGAGTTTGCCATAGGTTATTCCAACTCAGAGGCATTTGACAACAACAATTAACCTTAAAAGTTGGCAGTTTGAACCCACCTAGTGGCACCATAGGAGAAAAGCCTGGTGATGTGGTTTCATAATGATTGCTGCCAAGAAAATCCTATGGGAAAGTTTTGTGCTATAACCTGAGTTGGAATCGACTCCACAGTAACAGACTTGGTTGGGATTTTGGGTGACATCTAGTATGCAGTCACAGTGGAGCCCTGGTGATGTGTTGGGCTTTTAACAGCAAGGTCAGCAGTTCAAATCCACCAGCTGCTCCAAGGGAGAAAGATGAGACTTTCTGTTCCTGTAAAGACGTATACTTGGAATTCTGATGCAGGGTCGCTAGGAGTCAGAACCGACTCAATGGTATACAACACCAACAAGCATGTAGGCATAGGTCACCTCTTCAGGTGAGGGGATCCCTGAGGGCCAGGTTTGTCTCTGAGTGCCCTGTGATGCCAAGCCTCCTAGGTCACAGCACCTGGAGAATTCAAACTCTCATTTCCTCCCTGTCATTTCCATGACTCTCCATAATAGGGTGGGACTTTGGTTCAGGCACTGGATTTGCTTTCGACCAGCTGTATGGCCTTGGACAAGTGCTTTTCCCTCTCTAAGCTTCCATTTCTCCAATTGCAAAGTGATAGAGCAGAAACTGATCGCTAAGGTCTTGCCCAGTAATAAAATTCAGTGTCTGTAATGGGCTCCATGACCTTATTAGAACCTCAAAACAAAAGGAAGCCTGTGGAGACAGGGTACTCTATGTGAAGGGTGTCTGGTTCTTGTTTGTCTCCTCTACGGAAGTGGTTTTCAAAGTGTGGTCCTTGAACCACAGCATCAACATCCCCTGGGAACTTTAGAAAGCCATTATGAAGCTGCATTCATTACAGTGAACATCACTACCTGCCTGGTCCTATGTTGAAGGCATGTATGCCTCAAGGAAATCCCCACACACCCTATGAAGTGAATCCTTACAATAAGGATGTCCATCCTTATTGTACAGGCGAGGAAACTGACACAGAGAGACATTGACATTGACTTGCCAAATGTCACACAGCCATCAGTGGCAGAGTTGGGACTAGAACCCAGGCCTTTCAGTTCCAAAGCATGCTTCTTGGGGAGATCTAATGGTCAGCCCCAGAGCATAAGGGAAGGGAACAATTTGGGTTTAGTGAGGTGCTGAGACTAGCCCCTGAATCCTACCATCATTTAAGCATCCCATCACATGGAGAGCTTTGTAAAATGACCGACGCCTTGACTAGTTTAATCACCATCTCTGGATTGTGGGACCAGGGGATTCCAATGTACAATTAAGGTGGGAAACCACTAGTTACAAGAGTTTCCTTTAAGCTGGAGAAAGTGGCTCCCACCTCTTTATTCAGCTGAAGGCTGTCCCACCACCAGCTGGGAGGAAGTTTCCTATCATGCTGGAACCCATAGAAAAGGTCAGAGATTTACAAAGGGACCCTCTGCTATTAACAGAACTCTAAACATAATCATCAACTATGTATTTTGTCGCCAGCTGTGATTGTGTTGTCCCCAACTCGAATGCAACCCTTTGCCCAATGGGAAAAACGCTGCCTGACCCAGCACCATTCCCATGATCGATTTCAGAGCAGATCGATCCATCGGGTTCTCATTCATTGATTGTTTTCAGGAATAGATCACCAGGCCTTTCTTCCTACTCTGTCCTAGCCTGGGAGCTCTGCTGAAACCTGTTCATTATCCTAGTAAACCTTTACTGACAGATGGGTGGTAGTTATGTCTGAGGTACATTGACTGGGAATTGAACTGGGGTCTCCCACATTAAAGGCTAAAATTCTACCACTGACCACTAAATAGCATAAGGAATTGATACGATGATATGAGTAAGGGGCTTACCACAGTGGCTGGTACAAGTATGGACTGAGCAAATGAAGTATAAAATAACGACAGCTGATAATAGTATCAGGAACGGCTAAAGGGGACTTGGTGGCACAGTGGTTAAGCTCTGCTGCTAACTGAAAGACCTATGGTTAGAACCTACCAGTGGGTCCATGGGAGAAAAGACCTTCTGATCAGCTCCCATAAAGATTACAGGCTAGGAAGCCCTATGGGGCTATTCTAGATAGCCAGGCCTTTCTTCCTAGCCTGTCTGATTCAGGAAGCTCTTCTAGGATGTTAAGATCAGTGTCATAGCAGTACTGACATGCACGGTGGCTGTGCATGAGGTCCACTGGCCAGGAACCAAATCCTAGTCTCCCAAATGGAAGGGGAGAATCCTACCACTAAACCACCACTGCTAACATAGGCATCCCTCAGTCATTTTACAAATGAGGAAGAGGAAGCTTGGCGGGGTTGGCGAGACCCTGTGAGGGGCTTCCCTCAAACCCCCCTGCAAGCAATCACTTCTCCCTCCAGCTAAGCAGCCTCGATGGATGCCTTAAATCCTTTCACTTTGCGAGTTGCTCTCAAGTCCTCTTGCGGTTTTGAGCCTTCTTTTGCATCAGCACTTGGCATTTTCTCCTAAATTCCTTCCAGCTGTCAGGTAGGAGAGCCGTTGATAAGGATCCCCAGTGTGGGAGAGAAACATTTACCAGAGGTAGCTGAGCGCACCAGGCTCCCTCCCTGACGGTTTCCAAGCATATGGAATATATTGTGGTTGTGGAGAAATATATTTTAAGAATTTCTCCTGCATCTTTTCAGATACATTCCACCACGAATTAGTACAGGTGTCATGGAAAGGGGGATTTTGCTCTTGTTTTGGAAGGAGGGAACAGTGTCAGCCCTATGGGTGTGGGGACCAGAAGAAACCTTAACCTCCAAACAGAAGAGAAGGCCGGTGCCTAAACTCCCCCAGGTCCCTAACTTTGTGGCTTTGCTGTTTTCCCTGTGGGCATGTTCAAAGTGGGATATTACTTGCTGTTGTTAGATGCTGTCAAGTTGATTTTCAATTCATTGCTACTGCTTGTGACATCGTGATGCCATGTGATCGAGTACAATTATCCCATATGGTTTCCTAGACTACTATTTGTCCTGGAGAAAGTAGACCCAGGATACATTTTTAGAAGCAGTGATGATGAGACTTTGTCTCCTGTACTTTGGACATGTTCTCAGGAGGAACCAGTCACTGAAGAAGGTCTTCATCATTATCATGCTTGGTAAAGTAGAGGGTCAGCAAAAAAGAGGCAGACTCTCAACAAGAAAGACTGACACAGTGGAGGCGACAATGGACTCAAAATTAATAACAATGGTGAGGATGGCTCAGGACCACAGAGTGTTTTGTTCTGTTGTACATAGGGTCACTATGAGTCAGAACCTATTCGGTGGCACCTAACAACTACAACCTTTACAGAAGATTGAAGTCAACCACCAGATCTGTCTCCCAGAATACTGCCAGTGGGTTTGAACCCCTAAACTTTTAATTCATCAAGCACTTAACTGTTGCATCACTAGGGTTCTTTAGGATATTTATACAATACTATAGCACCTTGCTTGCTGGAAGCCAAGAGGACTTAAAATACTTAACTGATGAAGAGCAAAGACTACAGCCATCCGTATGGATTGAGCCTCAATGGAAAGAAAACAAAAATCCTTACCACTGAACCAATAAATAACATATTGATAAATGGAGAAAAGATTGAAGTTGTCAAAGACTTCATTTTGCTTAGATTCACACTCAACACTCATGGAAACAGCTGTCAAGAAACCAAACGACGTATTGTATTAGGCAAATCTGCTGCAAAAGACCTGCTTAGAGTGTTTAAGATCAAAGATAGCTGATGGTGGACTGAAGTGCATTGACTCAAGCCATGGTATCTTTAATTGTCTCATATGCATGGGAAAGTTGGGCAATGAATAAGGAAGACCATAGAGGAACTGATACATTTGAGTCATGGTTTTGGAGACGAATATTGAAAGTTCAATGGACAGCCTGAAAAACCAACACATCTGTGTTGGAAGAAGTACAGCCAGAAGGCTACTTAGAAGCCAGGATGTCAGGACTTCATCGCTGATATTTCCGACATGTTATCAAGTGAGTCTAGTTCTTAGAGAAAGACATCATGCTTGGTAAATCAGAGGGTCAGCTAAAAATAGGAAAACCCCCAATAACATGGATTGACACAGTGGCAGCATCAGTAAGCTCAAATGTACTTATTGTGAAGCTAGTGCAGGAGCGGGCAGTGTTTCATTCTGTGGTGTGAAGGGTCACTATGAGTCAGAACCAACTAGATGGCTCCTAACAATAGCAACACCAATAAGACATCAACATCCCCCAATTCTTCACCCCTTACCATAGTATTTTTTCCTTTTAAACTATCATGAATTCATTTGGGTATTCTTTTGTTTGTAGTCCGATGTCCTCCATGAGGCCATCAACTTTTATTGTGTTGTTTCCCAGCTTCTAGAATTACAGTTGCTCTTAAATGACCATGGAGTCAACTCGGTCTCATTGCCTAGCCCTGCACCATGTTCATGATTATCGGTGTGTTTGAGCCCATTGGTGAAGCCTTGTAGTTGGTGCTCAGTAAATAGTTAACAATTGAATGGGCTGATCTTTGCATATTTATCCTATTTCTTAATGTTTACAGCAATTCTACAGGGCAGAATTTATTGTAGTAAGTTGCTAATGAGTCTTCTGACTCATAGCAGTCTTATGGAGAACAGAATGCAGTTGCCAGGTATTGAGCTCACCCAGTGTTGTGACCCTTTTGTCAGTCCATTTCATTGAGGGTTTCCCTCATTTTCATTGAGCAGATATGTCCTTTTCTAGCTATTGTTTTTTCCTGATGACACATCCAAAGTTAACAAGCAGAAGTCTTGTCATCCTAAAGCAACATTCTGATTGTATTTCTTCTAAAACTGGCTTGTTTATTGTTCTGACAGTCCATGTTCTTCACAAACTTCACACTTCGAATGCATCCAGGAGAAGAAGAGTCTTAAGACCCCCAGTGAGATGGATTGGCACGGTGGCAGCATCAATGTGCTCAAATGTAACAATGATTTTGAGGTTGGTCCGGGACCAGGCATTGTTTCGTTTTGTTGTGCATAGGGTCACTATGAGTTGATACCTGCTCAAAGGTATCTAACAACAACAACATTCTTCTTCTGTCTCCAAATTTCATCATCTGTTTTTCCTATCCATACGCGGCAATTGAAGAGACCATGGCTTGGGTCAGGTGCACCTTGGTCATCAAGTGACATCTTTGCTTTTTTAAACTTTAAAGAGGTCTTTGCAGCAGATGTGTGCCATGAAACATGTCACTTGATTTCTTGACTGCTCTTTCCATGAACGTTAATTGTTGACCCAAGTAGAATGAAATTATTGACTAACCTCAATTTTTTCTCTGTTTATCATGATGATGTCATAGGTGAGGGGAATGAAGCTCAGAGAGATTAAGTGACTTGATCTAGCTCACATAGCTTGTATATGATAGTTCTTAGATTTGAATATAGAATCAGGGAAGGCTTCCTAGAGGAAGTGACATATTGTTATCATCACTATTTTCAATGTTGTAATTTATTGAGACCTTTCTTTGTTCCATTTGTTGTTGTTGTTTTTAGGTGCCATCGAGTCTGTATCGACCCATAGCGATCTTATGCACAGCAGAACGAAACACTGCCCAATCCTGGGGCAACCTCACTACTGTTGCCATGCTTCAGTCTATTGATGCGGCCACTTGGCCAATCCATCTTCCTCTTTTTCTCTGACCCTCCACCATAGCTCTGGTAGCGCACTGGTTACGAATCAGGCTGTGAACTGCAAGGTCAGCAGTTTGAAACTGCCAGCTGTTCCATGGGAGAAAGATGAGACTTTCTGCTCCCATAAAGATTTACAGCCTCGGAAACCCTATACAGGGTCACTGTGGGTCAGAACTGACTCCACGGCATAACAACAACCACCATACCAAACATGCTATCCTTCTCCAGTGACTGGTCCCTCCTGACAGTATGTCTGAAGTATGAGAGACAAAGTTTGGCCATCTTGGTCTCCAGGAAGAACTCTGACTGCTCTTCTTCCAAAATGGATCTATTGGCAGCCCATGACACTTTCAATTTTCTCCTCTGGCACCATAATTTAAATGCATTAATTCTTCTACAGTCTTCCTTATTCACTGTCCAGCTTTCACATGCATATGAGGTTATTGAAAATACCATGACTTGGGTCAGGCACACTTTAGTCCTCAAGCTGACATCTTTGCTCTTCAACACTTTAAAAAGGTCTTGTGCAGCGGATTTGAGTATTTTGAAACACTTGATTGTGCTCATGAGGAATCTGGACCTGGACCAAGAAGCAGTTGTTCGAACAGAACATGGGAACACTGAATGGTTTAAGGGTTGTATTCTTTCACCATACTTATTCAACCTGTATGCTGAGCAAATAATCCGAGAAGCTGGGTTCTATGAAGAAAAACATGGCATCAGATTGGAGGAAGACTCATTAACAACCTGCGATATGCAGATGATACAACCTTGTTGGCTAAAAGTGAAGAAGACTTAAAACATTTACTGATGAAGATCAAAGAGCACAGCCTTCAGTATGGATTACATCTCAATGTCAAGAAAACAAAAATCCTCACCACTGGACCAATAAACTACATTCTTATCAATGGAGAAAAGATTAAAGTTGTCAAGGACTTCATTCTTCTTGGATCAACTATCAACACTCACAGAAGCAGCAGTCAAGAAATCAAACAATGTATTGCATATATGGCCTTGGTGATAGAAATGATGCTGGAGAACACATGATAGAAATCTGCAAAACCAATGATTTGTTCATTTCAAATACCTTCTTTAGACAGCATAAGAGATGACTATACACATGGACCTCGCCAGATGGAAAACATAGAAATCAAATTGACCACATATGCGGAAAGAGACGATGGAAAATCTCTATATCATCTGTAAAAACAAGGCCAGGGCAGACTGTGGAAGAGCCCATCAATTACTCATATGCAAACTCAAACTGAAGCTGAAGAAAATTAAAACAAGTCCATGAGAGCCAAAATATGACCTTGAATATGTCCCACTTGAATCTAGAGAGCATCTTTGTTCCATGCCAAATCCTATACATTAAAAAAAAAAAAATTAAATCTCAAAATCACCCAATAACATAGGTATGTTGTTGGTAATGTTTGTTGTTGTTGTTGTTGTTATGTGCCGTGGAGTCGGAACCGACTCATAGCGACCCTGTACAGGGTTTCCGAGGGTGTAAATCTTTACGGGAGTAGAAAGCCTCATCTTTCTCCCGCGGAGCAGCTGGTAGTTTCGAACTGCTGACCTTGCGGTTTACAGCCCAATTCGTAACCACTCTGGTAGTGTTTAGTGCCTTCAAATTGGTTCCTACTCATAGCGACCATGTATAGGGTTTCTGAGGACCAGCTGGTGGATTTGAACTGCCCACCTTGCAGCTCAAACCAACCTTGTGGTCCAGCGCTACACCAGGTATAGTCATACCAATTTTATTGAGTGAAGTAAGGCTCTGCCTGGTGGCATAACTTGCTCAAGTCCCAGGGTAAAAGGCTGGACTGGGATTCGATCTGGGATCTATCTGGTGCTAGAGTAATAGCTCCCATCTGAACTGAACCCCAAAAGATAGAGGTGGGGTGAGAGGAATGTTCCTAGGCAGAGAGGCCCAGATAGATGGTTAGGAGATGGACTATAAAGGAGAAGCCTTACCCCAAGTTTGTCCAGGCTACAGCTCTGGTAACTTCATCTCGGACATGCCAGGGTCTTGGACACATTCATGAAGACACACTTGAGACTCTTAATAGTAGTCACAGGGTTAGCTTACATGGTACATAATATTCTTAAGTCAGTAGGAGTTATGGACAAGGCTAAAGTCAGCAGAGGTAGCAGTAGGAAAAGTACTGGATGGCTAACCACAAGGTCAGTGGTTCAAGCCCACCAGTTGCTCCACGGGAGAAAGATTAGACTTACTGCTTTAGAAAGAGATGTACAACCTCGGAAACCCTATGCAGGGTCACTATGAGTCAGGTCACTGTGAATCAGAACCAACTCGACAGCACTTAACAACAACAATAGCAGAATTGGCAGAGGTTTGGCAACACTGAGACCAAACAACTTTCAGGTTGGGCTCAGAGGCATCACCTGAATCCCAGCTTCAGTTCCTGAACATCTTGTGGACTAGAAGTCCTTCCACTGGCCAGATGTTGCCATTGCAATGACAATGGGCCCAGCCATATCTTCTCTCCCCAGCAGTGTGTCATGTTGTTGTGGTGTGCCGTTAAGTTGATTGTCACTCATAGTGAGCCCCAGGCCGCCCCAAACAAGTATAAAGTTGTTCAACTATTATTACGTGTTTCTACGAAGCAGGTTCTAAGCATGTCTCCTGGGTGACATTTAATCTTAAAAACAATAAAATAAAACTAAGAGGTAGTGGTGGTTATGTGC
>NW_006408956.1:495681-506949 GCF_000296735.1 Chrysochloris asiatica
AACAACAACACCATGGCTGTGAGTTGATTCTGGATCCCGGCAACCCCATGTGTGTCAGAGTAGACCTACACTCTGTAGGGTTTTCATTGGCTAATTTCTAGTAAGTAAACCACCAGGATTTTCTTTTAAGGCACCTCTGGGTGGATTTGAACTAGCAGCCTTTTGGGTAATAAGTCATGTGCTTAAATGTTAGCATTACCCAAGGATTCCTTCAGGCAGAATGGTGGTGGGCGGTTGAGTGCCATTGAGTCGGTTCCATCTCATAGCGACCCAGTACAGTGTTTCTGAGGATGTGTATCTTTATAGGAGCACAAAGCTTCATCTTTCTCCCTCAGAGCGACTGGTAGATTTGAACTACTAACCCTATGGTTAGCAACTCAGTAATTCACTATGCTACCAGGGCTCCTTTCAGGCAGACTGCTGTTGTTGTTGGCAAGTGCCTCTGAGTAAGTTTCAACTCACAGTGACCTGCATAGGGTTTGCAAGGAGCAGCTGGTGGGTTTGAACTGCCCAACTCATGGTTCACGTCCAGTGTTGATCTATAGCTCAGATTAAAAGGTGGTAAATCCAGAAGTACTTTGTAGGTAAGAAATGAGCCTTTCATTCAAGATTTTGGTCTAGAGCCAGCAGCTCTGAGTCTTTTGCTGTCTCCGTTCCTGAGCAAGATTCCCTTCTGGAGCTGGTCAGTACTCAGAGAGCACCACTATGCTGCCAGGGCTGGTGACAGGGATGTCCCAGTGTACACACTGACACCCAAGTCACACTTTGCACCGTCTACCCAGAGCCCCTCCCCATCCACTCTGCACCACATTGGATGACCGCCCTCCGGGAGCATTATAAATGCAGCCCGTGTATCTAGCATGTTCCCCACCTTCTCAGTGAGCCTGAACTAATGAGTTAGCCTAAAGTGGCTCTGAGGAAATCAATATTCTTCCCAAGTCCCTGAGCTCTACTGGAGCCTGACTCAGCTGCAGCCTCCTATTTAACCCTTCCCTGTTAGTCTGGAAAGAGACCTGTCTGATGACTCGCTAAAGAGTTTGCTTTCTCTTGGGGCAGAGAGCCCTCTGTGCTTACTCTTTCCAGAACTCCAGCTAAGGCTGCATTTCCCTCTGTCCTACCAGTTTCCAGACAGATCTGCTTTGAATCAGTGCTATAGCACATCCAGGGAGTGGGGACTCCCTTTTAACAAAAGGCAGAACTTGACTTCTGGGCTGATTCAAATCTTGGAGCAGTTCCATTCCTCTTTATTCACTTGAGTCTAGTGGACGTGGATAAATAGAATGGTGAGGAAGGTGTTGATGGCTCTGACCACCCCACCCCCGCCTCAAGGACTCTTCACACACCCCATCATCTCCCCCACATGAGACAAATCTGTGTCATTTAACTTGCTTTCAGAATTTGAAAGCACTTTCTTTGTTGGCGTTTGAACCATTTTTTCAATTATGATCAAACAAATCCTATTCATCTCCTTTAAAAGCTAGTACGTGACTGAGCCAGGATTCGAACCCAAGTTGTCTGACACCAGAGTTCACGTTGTGTCTTGCTGGGACCCATTATAGTCCATGATGGAGCAACAGTGTCTGCTGCAGCTGAGTGATGCTGATGAGGGCTTTGCCAAGCCCACCGGGAAGGCCGGAAGAGGGTTGCGCTTTACTGAGGGTCAAACTGAGGTGCAACATAGAAGGGAAGTTGAACCAAAGGGTCCACGATGGAAGAAACAGGCAGGAGGCTGACATATCTGCTTTGCATGCCTACCACCCCCTCACAGAGAACTTTCTCTTTCTCAACGCCAACATACCGACTTAGTTTATAGCCAGATACCTGGATTGATTTAACTGCTCATACAAAGGCCTGCCTGATAATAACTTCCACAAGACAATTCATCTCTCTTTCTTGTAACAGTCCAAGTATAAGTACACCTGGGCTGAAATGGCAGCTCTATGGTGTCAAGTACCCAGCCCTGCTCTATCAATTCACAGCCTATTGGTCTGAACTTAGTCACATGACTATAACTAACTACAAGGAAGGCTGGGAAATGTAGTCTTTAACTTGGTGTCACATAAACCAACAAACTAAACCCATTGCTATAAAGTTGATTCTAACTTATAGTGACCGTGTAGACAGAGTAGAACTGCCCTATGGGATTTCCAAGTCTATAATCTTTATGAAAACAGATCGCCAGATTTTTCCTTCAATTAGTCAGTGGGTAGGTTCCAATGCCAACCTTTTGCTTAAATACTGTGCCACCAGGGCTCCTGGATATCAAAAAGTAGAAATAACAGAAGCCTGTATTAAACAAAATTATCAAAATGTGACGTTATTGTTTCTCTGCCTATCCCCATTTAGATCTATATACTTCTAAAATAAGGAGCTCTGGTAGCGTAGTGGTTACGAATTGGGCTGCTAACCTCAGGGTGTTCAGTTCGAAATTACCAGCAGTTCCACGGGAAAAAGGTGAGGCTTTCTGCTCCTGTAAAGACTTACAGCCTCAGAAACCCTGTACAGGGTTGCTATGAGTCGGAACCGACTCCATGGCACATGACAACAACAATTTCTAAAGATGATGTTTCTGTCTCGTTAAACATTCCCTGGAGAATCATGTGCTCTTCGATTTATACTATGTCAAAATGCAGTTCGAGCATCCTTGAGGGACTCAACTCACATTCCTTTTCAATATTCTATGAGTTTGGGAGCCAAAAGAAATCTGAAGGGACAAGAGCAGGGCTGTAAGGTGGATAGGATAAATTTTTTTGATGGAATTCTCATAGGACAGCATTCGCTGCCATCAATGAATGAGTAGGTGCATTGTGTTTTCTTGGCCTCTTTCTCACTAATGAAGTTTTTAGTTTCCTGCAAACTTCTTCATAATAAGCCCCTATGATCTTAATGTTAAGGAGCTCTGGTAGCATACTGGTTATGAATCGGGCTGTGAACCGCAAGGTCAGCAGTTCGAAACTACCAGCTGTTCCACGGGATAAAGATGAGGCTTTCTGCTTCCATTAAGATTTACAGCCTTGGAAACCCTGTACAGGGTCGCTATGAGTCGGAACCGACTCCACAGCACATAACAACAACAACAACATGATCTTACTGTATTTTCTGAGAAAACCTATCAAGAGAACTCCTTGGAAATCCCAAAATGCCATCACCATAATTTGCCTTAACTTTAACTGTCCTACACCAGAGATGGAGACAGAGATGAGGACATGGAAAGAGGGAGCAGTGGAGGACTCTGGACTCATGGCAAGAGAGGGACTGGCAGCTGGCAACCAGAAGGCAGGTTTGTAGAATGTGCCCTTTGGTTGTTTAAATGATTATATATTCCTGAGTGTTTTTGTGTACATCCCTACCCCCCAAAAAAGAAACAAAACAAAACAAAAAACCCAGAGAGAATGGGAGCAAATACTATTGAATGATGATGCACAGAGGAGATTGTAATCATTGCAATGAAACGATGGTGTAAAGCCGATGCTCTCCCATGTAAACTATCACTCAGTTCACAATAAAAACTTTTGAAAACATTTAACTGCCTTAGCATATCCCCTCAGAAGGCAATGTTCTGGTTGGACCGTCTCTTTGAAGGCACCCTAATGAGACTAAGACAGGTATATTAATGAGAGAACTTACCTGCACCCATCCACTGACTACAGAGACAGGTTTAAACACATTGGTTTGGAATAAACCTGTGTGTGTATGAACTGGACCCCTAGTAGCAATACTTTCTGACTCAATCGCGTACCTAACTGAACTTCGAGGAATCTCTCAGTAGAGGAAGGAGTCCCAGTGGTGCAGTGGTTAATTAAGTGCTTGGCTGCCAACTGAAAAGTCATCAGTTCAAACCTACCCACTGCTCCCTGGGAGAAAGATGTGGCAATTTGCTTCCATAAACATTTTTGCCTTGGAAATCCTATGGGCTGTTCTACTCTTTCCTGGAGGCCGGGATGGCCAGACTTAGTCTCTCATACTTTGGACTGTTGTCAGGAGGGACCATCACTGGAGAAGGATATCATGTTTGGCAAAGTGGAGGGTTGGAGAAAAAGAGGAAGATCCCCAACAAGATGGATTGGCATAGTGGTGGCAGTGATGGGCTCAGGCGTGGCAACAATTGTGAGGTTGGCCCAGGACCGGGCAGTGTTTCGTTCTTTTGTTCTTAGGGTCGCTGTGAGTCGGTACTGACTCAATGGCACCTAACAACAACACTGTGTCCTATAGAGTCACTGTGAATCAGAGTCACCTTGACTGTTGCAGCTGTTTAAATTCAGTGATTATTATTTGTATTTCTCTTCATGTCTAATGTCAGGTGGGAGTTGATAGGAGACAGATTGTTTTCAAACTGCCGGTGAGTTTCTCTTCTTTCTACTACCACTTGTTAGATGTCACTGAGAGCCGCCATAAAACTTCAGTGAGATGAACATGCTTATTCATCCACTGGGAATATGACCCCTTCCCTGGTTTTCTCTGATGATAAAAGAATGATAAGAAAGAGTGGAAACGTTTTCCCAAAGGACAAAACACTTTACAAAGTGGACACATGTTGGTAAAACTCGATTAGGAATTCATACTCCTAGCTCTTTCCTCTCCAAAAGAAGTCAGTAACAATTTCTGTGACGCCAACTTAGCTAGGACAAGGAGCAGATTCATAGAAAGCCTTCAAGGGCCTATGTGATTGAAATCTAGGCTAATTCTTCAGCTTTAACTCTTATAACTCAACCCCTTGTTTTCTGTACTTATCGTAACCATGGCTTTCCTTCTATTTATTGTTGTTGTTAAGCACCACCAAGTTGGGGCAAACCAACCCTCTGAGCAACAGAATAGAACACTGCTTGGTACTGGGCCATGCTCACAATTGTTGTTACTCTTGAGCGCATTCTTGCTACTGCTGTATTAATCCATCTCATTGGGGTCTTCCTCCTTTTCAGTTACCCTCCACTCTACCAAGCTTGATGTACTTCTGTAAGGACTCATCCCTCCTGATAACATGTCAGAAATAAGAGAGGAAGCCTCGCCATCCTGGCTTCTAAAGAACATTCTGGTTGTACTTCTGCCAAAACAGATTTGTTTGTTTTTCTGTCAGTCTATGGGATTTTTAGTGTTCTACTTCAACACCATAATTCAAATGCATTGATTCTTCTATGGATGGTCTTCCTTAGTCATTATTCAACTTTTGCATGCATATGGGACAATGGAAAATACCATGGTTTGGGTCAGGCACCCCTTAGTCCTTAAACGGACATCTTTGCTTTTGAATACTTTAAAGGGGTCTTTTTGCAGTTAATTTGCCCAATGCAGAATGACATTTGATTTCTTGACTGCCATCTCCATGGGCATTGATTGTGGATCCAAGCAAATTGAAATCTCTGACAACTTCAATCTTTTCTCCATTTATCATAAAGTTATTTATAGATTCAGTGGTGAGGATTTTTGTTGTCTTTACATCAAAATGCAATCCATACTGAAGGCTGCAGTCTTAGATCTTTACCAGTATTTTAAGTTCTTTTAGCTTCCAGTAAGTCAGGTTGTGTCATCTGCATATTGCAAGTTATTAATGAGTCTTCCTCCAATCCTGTTGCCACATTTTTCTTCATATAATCCACCTTCTCAGATTACTTGCACAGCATAAAGATTGAATCCGTATGGTTAAAAGATACAAGCTTGGTGCACAATTTTCCTGATTATAAACCATTTTGTATTCCCTTGTTCTGTTCTATCAATGCATCTCAGTAACATGTTTGGTCAATTTCAGAGAAGAAGTTGGTAGATTTCTATAGTTTTGTCATCACTGGCTTTAGTGGTTTGTGTGTAAATTTGAATAATACTGATATTAACTGATCTTGCTTGTTGTAGTTGTTGTTGCTATGTGCTGTTGAGTCAGTTCCGACTCATAGCGTCCCTGCAGAGGGTTTCCAAGGAGGAGCTGTTTGATTTGAATGGCTGACCTTGTGGTTAGCAGTCCAGTGCTTATCCTAAAGTTAGAGTGCCACACCAGGACCCTGGTCTTCCTTGTAGGCATATTGTGTCCTATCACAGACAGCATTGTACTTTATGTTATTCTTTTTGACACTGTTCCTCTTCAATTTGTTGTTCCCAGCATAGTAAACCATACGATTGTATGATTAAAAATGGCCAATAGCAGTTCATTTCAGCTCACTCAATGCTTGGGATATTGATCTTTATGCGTTCCATTCCGTTTTTGATGACTTCCGATCTTCCTAGATTCGTACTTTGTACATTCCATGTTCTGTTGATTAATGGATGTTTCCAGTTGTTTCTCCTCATTTTAAGGAGATGAAGGTACTGATAGTTTTATTCCATTCACATTATTATAGTCACCTCTACTTTGAGGAGACAACTCTTACCCAGTTCCATTTTGGGTACCTTCCAACGTGAAAATCTCATCTTCTGGCACTATGTCTAACCATGTTTTTAATCTTCTGGAACTATATCTGACTAGGTTCTACTATCATTCATAAAGTTTTCAATGTCTAAACTTTCAAAAGTGTTTGCCTCTCCTCCTTCCTAGTCTGTCTTAGTCTGGAAGCTTTGTTGAAACCAGTTCTCCATGGGTGCTAGTGTTTAAAATACTGGTGACATAGTTTCCAGCATCTAAGCAGCACACAAGCCACTGCAGTACAACAAACTGACAGGTGAGTGGTACTAGCTATATTCATCATTACCTAATCTGTCTCTCTGGCTAATTCCTCTGCCTAGAATGCTCTGACCCCATATATCCTCGTGGCTGTGTGTACCTGTGAGGGGGGGCTTCAAAAAGTTTGTAAAAAAAAAAAAAAATGGAAGTAAAAGTGAAAATTTTTCCATGAATTTTTCAGAAGCCCCTTGGTGTGTGTGTGTGTGTGTGTGGAGAGAGTGTAAAGTAATATTGTCATAGGGTCACTGTTAGGCTGAGTGGTCCTGGGTAGTCTCTCTAAAGAGCTGGCATTTCAGTAGAGATATGTTTATATATCTATATACTGTTGTTATTGTTAAGTGCTGTCAAGCTGATTCCAACCCATAGCGACCCTGTATAGGGTTTCTGAGGAGCAGCTGGTGAGTTTGAACTGCTAACCTTGTAGTTCAAACGGTCTTGCAGTCTGATGCATTAACCCACACCGTCACACCAGGACTCCACACGTGCATATCTATGCATGTCTGTTTATATTTGGAGTCCTGGTGTGGCGCTGCATGACATTGCACTAGACCACAAGTTTGCTTTGACTCTCAAGGTCTGCAGTTCAAGCTCACCAGCCGCTCCTGGGAAACCATACACAGGATCGCTGTGAGTCAGAACTGACTCAATAGCACTCAACACCAACAACATATCCATATACACTGGTCTTAGTTCCCTAGTGCTGCTTTAACAAAAATACCACAAGTGGATGGGCAAGATTAATTCTCTCAATATTTAGGAGGCTACAAGTCCGAATCCAGAATGCCCATCCGAGGGGAAGTTCTTCTATTTCTGTTGGCTCCAGGGAAGGTCCTTTTCTCCTTTCAACATCTGTGGGCCTGGTGTTCCTTGGAGATCTCCATGTGTCTTGGCATTAATCTTTCCCTGGGTCTTGGAGGTTCTCAGCACAGGGACCCCAAATCCAAAGGACATGTCCTACTCTGGCTCTTCCTTATTGGTGGTCATCAAGCACTTCTATCTTTGCTTGCTTCTCTCTCCTTTTATTTCACAAAAGATAAAATGACATGCAGGCTGCACCCCAGGGGAACTCCCCTTAGAGCAGATCAGGGTTGTTACCGGTGGAAGGGTGTTACATCCTACCCTTAGTCTCACACACTGACTGGCTGGTCACATCAATTCACATCATCATCATGTAACTGCCAGATGACATCATTATGTAATTGTCAAATGATATAATTACATAACTGCCAACCCACCGAGAATCATAGTTCAGCCAAGGTGACACATATTTTGGGGGACACAATTCAATCCATTACCACACTATATGTATAATACTTGGTGGTGCAGTGCTGTTGAGTCGTTTCTGGCTCACAATGACTCTGTACAGGGTTTCTGGGTGTGGCGCTGTGGGGTAATGCACTGGACTGCAAAGTCGGTTTGAACCACAAGGTAAGTGGTTCAAGCTCACCAGCTGTTTTATACATGGTTGCTAGGAGTCAGAACCTGCTCGGCGGCACTTAATGT
Source organism: Chrysochloris asiatica (assembly GCF_000296735.1). NCBI lineage: Eukaryota > Metazoa > Chordata > Mammalia > Afrosoricida > Chrysochloridae > Chrysochloris > Chrysochloris asiatica. The sequence goes on from NW_006408956.1 coordinate 503,831, forward strand.
TACCACCAGCACCACCACCATTTATATTTGTGTAGTATGTGCCTATATAGAGTAGCCCTGGGAATGGGTACTGTAGGATAAGCATAGGACTACACCAAAATGTCAGCAGTTCAAACTCACCAGTCACCCTGCAAGAGAAAGATGAGGCTGCCAGCTTCTCTAAAGATTTACAGCCTCAGAAACTGGATGCAGGCTTGCTATGAGTCACGCTTGACTTGATGTCAGTGGGTTTGGGTGTAAATATGTGTAGGAAATGGAATTTGTACATGAACTTTCTAACCCCTCTCATGCATATAGGAACCTTACTGATGCAGTGGTTTAGCATAGGGCTGCTGATGGAAAGATTAGTGGTTCACCAGCCACTCCTCAAGAGAAAACATCCCATGTTTATAGTCTCAGAAATCCTAAGGCGCATCACTACTGTATCCTAGAGGTGGCTGTGAGTGGGAACCTACTCTAATGCAAAGGGTGTGATGATGTGGATTTTCCATAGACATGTGTGTGTGTGTGTGTGTATATATATGTTGTTGCTAGGTGTTGTCAAGTTAGTTCCGATATATAGTGACCTAGTGACCCCATGCACAACAGTGCGAAACTGCCTGGCTCAGCACGATCCTCACAATCAGTGTTATGTATGTATGTATATGTATATACAATACATATTTATATGTATATTATATATATACAATACATATATATATGTAGTATATAAATATGTATTGTATGTATATATATATAATTACATGTTGTTGTTATGTGCCGTGGAGTCGGTTCCGACTCATAGCAACCCTGTACAAGGTTTCCAAGGCTGTAAATCTTTATGGGAGCAGAAAGCCTCATCTTTTTCCCACGGAACAGCTAGTAATTTCAAACTGCTGACCTTGCGATTCACAGCCCGATTCATAACCACTACGCTACCACAGCTCCTAGGTCTCTACTTAAATGCCACCTCTTCAAAGACGTCTTCCAGGACCACTCAGCCCAAAACAAGCTCTATGGTATTACTGCTGTCTTGTATTTTCAAGCGCCATCGAGTCAGTTCCAACTCATAGTTAGCCCATGCACAACAGAATGAAACACTGCCCGTCCTGTACCAGCCTCACATTTGTAATGCTGGAAACTAGTTCTGTGTCAGTCCATGTCATTGGGGGTCGCCGTCTTTGTCACTGACTCTCTACTTTACCAAGTATGATGTCCTTCTCCAGAGACTGGCCCCTCCTAATTACATGTCCGAAGTATGAGAGACAAAATCTCACCATCCTGGTTTCTGGGAAGTATTCTGGCTGTACTTCTCCCAAGACAAATCTCTTTGTTCTTTTGGTAGTCCATTGTACTTTTTAATAATCTCCTCCAACACCATAATTCAGATGCATCACCTGATAATATTACTATGATATCACCTTAATACTCATTGCTCTCAAGTCAATTCTGACAGATGTACCCTAGGGTGTTCTGGTATAGAAGCCAACAACCAGGACTTAACTTCTACTGCACTGCTCTATGGTTTCAACCTGCCCATCTTTAGGTTAGTACTCTAATGTACCCCAGGGACTTTACTATATCACCCGGTGGCATTATTGTATCAGCACTTGCTACTCTTTGAAAATACGTTATTCATTTATTTGCTTGCTCTTACCATCTTTCTCTCCCAACTAGAATGTAAGCTTCACAAGAACAACTTTGCTTGACTTGACACTGTTGCTCAAACAGCATCCAGAGGGTATTAGACATGCATACAATTATTAAATAAATGAATCAGAAAAGCATGCCTGGAGAGAGGGAAGAGAAAGTCCTGTATATTGGCTGCGGATATCAGTTCCAACTCAGAGCCATCCTGAATAGGGTTTCTGAGGCAGTAAATCTTTGCAACAGCCAAAGATCTCGTGGTAAAAACTGTTAAATAGCTTTTAATACCTCTTCTTCCCTTCTTTAATAACCTACTGCCATTGACTCGATGTAACTCATAGCAACATTTGATAGAGTTTACAGGGCTGTAAATCTTTACTGGAGTAGAAAAACTCATCTTTTGCCCACAGAACTGCTGGCGGGTTATAACTGCTGACTTCATGGCTACCAGTCCAGTGCTTATCCTACAATGCCATCAGGGTTCCTTCTTTAAAAACAGTGCCTCCGAATTATAGCTCAGTACTTGGCTACCTAGAATAAAGATAACATTTCTCAGTCAATGGAATGTGAGCAGAAATGATGAGTTCCAATTGAAGAGAATCCCTTGAGAAGAAAAGGCCTGTCCTCCCTTGCCTGTTTTACCCTTCTCACTGCCTGGAATGCAGCTTCAATATCAGCAGCTGGGGTGACCATCTTGGATCACAAAGGGACTGAGTAACAAAAAGGAATATTATATCCCTAACATTGTTGAGTTAGAGACCCCACCTACCTATATTTCTACTTTTGTAAAAAATAGACTTCTACCATGGTCCAGTCACTGTATTTAGGGGTTGTTGTGTAAAGCAACTGGATTCTCTAAAGAAGCAAAACAAGTGAAGTTACATATGTATATACAGAGAGACTTAGATCAAGGAAATGGTTCACACAGTTGTAGGAGTGGGCAAGTTTTAAGTCCCTGGGTCAGATGTTAGGCTGCAGGGACTGATGAACCCAAGATCGGCAGGTTAGATAGGAGACTTCTGGCTGAAGGCCAGCAGGTAATACGGCAGGTTGATGATGACCCTCAGGATCAGCCAGCAATATGGCAGGCTGCTGGCTCAAGTCCAAAGAATGGAGGTCAGATGACAAAGCTGGATGCAGGATGCAGACACAGCAAAACACAAGTCAGTTTTTCCACAGAGTCCACATCCACTGGGAGCAGGCCACACCTCTGAGGCAATGTCTTTTCAGTTGATCGGTTGTTAATAGCAGATCATGGAGTATTACCACGTCTCAACTGCCAAACCATTGAGAATTCTGGACACAAAACTTTAATTATTTATCTTTTCATCTCAACTGTGTGTTTCAAAAACTCCGGGAAAGCGACCAGCAATAGTTGAAAAGGTCTCACTTTTGGAAGGTGTACTCAGAGTACATGAATTCCTCTAGTTAAGCTTTCAAAGTAGCCAAAGTTTTTCTAAGGTTTGATAGTTCCTAACTTTATATATATGCAT
>NW_006408956.1:507049-540789 GCF_000296735.1 Chrysochloris asiatica
ATATATATATATGTTGTTGTTGTTGTTGTTAAGTGACACTGAGTCCGTTCTGATGCATAACAACCCTATACAGGGTTTCTGAGGAGCAGCTGGTGGATTTGAACTGCTAGCCTTGTGATGAGCAGTCCAATGTTTATCTAACAGTATCACACCAGGCCTCTATATATGTTAGATTTCATTTGACCATTCATACACATATTGTTCGGTAACATTAGTAACATCTTCCACAGCTTGTCAATGTTCTCTTCAATTGCATTCTGGTTGTTCCATTTCCAGTGCTCTAGTTTCCCTGTCCCCCCTTATTTTTGCTTTCCTGGAGTTTTAGAAACACACAATTGAGATGGAAAGATAAAATTTATTCTCTTCTTTTCCTCCCTTCCTTCTTGGAAGCCTGTTCTGTGGGATAAAGCACTGGAACACAAGGTCAGTGGTTCAAACTCACCAGATGCTCCTTGGAAACTCCTAGACAGGGTTGCTATGAGTTGGCAGTGACTCGACGGCACTTAACAACAGCAACAACCTCAGTAATAATAATTTATCATCTCTACTTACGATAATCAGGAAATGGAACTGTGAGTTCTTCCTCAACTAAGAGGGAGAACTTGTCTTTGTTTCCAACTTTCAAGCCCCCTCAGAAAAAACAGCATGTATGTTTAAACCATAATGGGAAGACTTTGTGCCTCATGGAGGTGTAGGAAGAGGGCTTTGTTGACTTTAACAAAGGTTTTGTTGGAAGAGGGTCTGAAATTTCTTTAGTGAGATTGTTTGGACTGTCTCACTAAAAAAAAATTTTTTTTTCATTAAAAATGGACACCTATATATTTTCCTGGTGTGGCGCTGTAGGCTATGCACTGGATTACAAGGTGCTTGAACCACAAGACCAGCAGTGTGAACCCACCAGCCGCTTCTTAGAAACCCCCTACAGGGTCATTCTGAGTCAGAACCAACTCAACAGCACTTAAAAGGAACCCTGGTGTGGTACTGCAGGATAATGTGTTAGACTGCAAGGTCAGTTTGAACCTGGTTCAAACCCACCGGTCACTCCTTGGAAACTCTATACAGGGTTGCTATGAGTCGGAACGAAGTCGGCTGCATGTAACAATAACGTATGTTTTCCACAGGGATTCCTAGTAGCCAAAGCAGAATGACTTTCTTAGCAGACTTCATACTAAAGTCTGTATGCTACTCAGACATTGTTTCTTAGGAAAACATGGGCTGCCATCAAATGAGATGCTCTGTAGGTTGGAACACAAGTGTCAAAGGCTTCTGGGAGCTTAGGGCCCTTATGTCAATTCAGCCATTCTTTTAGGAAGAGCATACCAGATGCTCAACACTGTGGCACATAGATAGATTTTCTGGGCTGCTTACCCTTTCTAGATTCTTCCAAGCACCTTCCAAAACCTGGCATTGTGTGTACACTTGTTTTATAGAATTTTCAGAAGGAAGATAATTTTACCATCATTAATTAAGACTCTCTCTTCCTACTCCAACTTCCTTTCCAGCGTGTTTTCCCTTCTGTTAGTATTGGCCTAAGGCATTTTTTTTTTTGGAGGAACCATCTACAGGAAATTGAGTTGGTAATATGTTTAGCTTTGGTTTGGTAGTATATTTTTCTGTGGTTTTTAGTTATTCTGTTGATAGTTCAGTTATTACTAGGTGGTTCTAGTGGTTTCCAAGAATAGGCCTACAACCCATGTTGTGACATGAACACATCCTATGTTACCTAGTCCCAGAAATAGGCCGGGAATGGAGGGAAAAAACCTCCTAGAGGATAGACTGGACTATCTAGAGTGTGTAATACAGATTTTTTAAAAATTGCCATTTTCAGAAGCAGAGTATACAGTCCAAAAATGTAGGAGAAAATAACATAAAGAGTGCCAGGTAATTAATGAATAAAAATATGGTATTTGTGCTGTGTGTGATATTTGTTGGCTTTTGAAAATTCACTGTGATCCCATGTCTCAGGACAAATGACTATTCCCTTTCATACTTCTCCTTGTATCCATAATTTTTAAAAAAATGTTTTGTTGTGAATTATGTGATAGTTTACATGGGAGAACATTAGTTTTACATTCATCCTATCGTACATCGTACATCATTTCATTGCCATGGTTACAATCCCCTCCATGCATCATCAACCAACCAAAGGGTATATACTACAAGCCTGCCCCTGGGTCGTCAGCACACAACCCCTCTCCCTCTCTGGGTCTAAAGTCCCCAACTGCTCCATCTCTCCACATCATTGTCTCTGCCTTCATCTCTGGCGTCACTGTTTCTCTGGGTAGGCTCCTGCTCTCCGCTCTTCTCCCTGATGGTCCCAGGGACCTCTGCTCCTAGACTGCATAGTTAATCACTCCCCCCTTGCTACAAAACGTCTACCTTTACATTTCCAACCCTCCCAATCAGTCCTGATAACAATTATTCACTATTGTGTCACAAGAGACCTATCCACATTTCCTTTCATCAGCCCTGCCTAGACAGATTGGATATTACTCAGTGGAGATTCTACCTTCCTCCACACCCTCTGGATCTAGGTTCCTTCTTGAAAGCTTGTAAGCCAGTCACTTCTTGCCTTTGCAGCGCCCCCATTTTGGGTAGCCAATGTCCAAGTTGCCCATCCCTGTCTACTCTGTGTATGGAGGGGGTAGGAATTATCCTTGCTATAAAGATTTGTTCCCTCTTTTGAGCTACTGCATCCATAGGTGTAGGTCAAGTTCATCAAATTGTATCAAATCATTCTTTTTTTTCCTCTTCTTTCTTCTTCTAGAGCTCTGATCATCGAGTAATTGAAGCTAGGTCAAGTGGGTATTATCTGCAAGTGTGGGTGTTCTTGTGCATATGCCCTCTCTTCTTATCAGCTGGACATGTCACTCTCCACTCTAGTCCTCTGTGGCTATGTCACTGACTCTGGCCCCAAGAGTCCCCAGGTCTTGCCACACTGCTGGCCAACCAGGTCTCCACCCGGGTTGACAGGAGTCTATTGAAATTTTTTCCCTCACTTCCCCTTATTGGTGATGAACGTGGTCACCAATCAGAGCGTGTATTCCCATTGAGTCTTAGTCTTGGAAGGGGGTTTGCTCTGAGGGGACCTGACCACTTGCTTTGATGTCTCCTGGGTGAGCAACTTGCTTGTTCATGTAGTAATCAGTTGGTCTGCCTATATTGTTTTGTATTTTTCCTGTAGGTCTTTCTTTCAAGAAGTATCTTCTGTTCTTCTAGCTGCTCCAGGCTGGTCTGCCTGTCCTTTCAAGTGGAAATTTCCCACCTCTGAAGATTCTGGATGCTGTTCAGGATTCCACCTATAGTCTTATGTAATGCAGAGGCTCCGCAGGAAGCCTCCTTCACTGGGCACGTTGTAGCCCCATTTTAGGTATTCTCTATAATTTAGTTTTCTTTTCCACAAATGGGTCCCTTTAATAAACTGGAGGAAACTATTGCCTCAGAGTTCATTCCAGCTCATGGGGACAACGACCCCATGTGTGTCAGAATAGAATTGTCCCCTGCAGGGATTTCTTTCTTTCTTTCTTTTTTTAAGTTAAAAATACTTTATTAAAATTTCCAAAGTTTATTGTAGAATATTAACAAAAAGAAACCTGAAAAATAAATGCATGATACATTTTGGTTTTACCCTAGGTTCAGATGCTGACTATAGGAAATCCTATACATCCCCTCCCATACATCTTAGTCTCTTTTGTATTTTAAAATATTATGATTTATTTTGTAGCAGCATATGTACTTTTTAAGTTAACAAAGTTGGCTCTACCTGGAATTTGGCAGAATAAGATGTTCCCTTAAAGTTCTATTTTGTCTCCCATGTGTGATCTTGTCATAGCTAGATTCTGCATCTCCTAAGCAGGCACTGACTCTTGCTATATAGAACAGGAAATCTAGTTGTAGACAACCAGAGCTCACCTGATCAATAATCTCACTAATCGCAAGCATCTGGCTTGCCTTACCATTCATGAGCATTTACCAGCCACCAGAGGGTTATGCCCTGTGTGCACATGGAGAGAGCCCTATAGGGATCCCTACTCAGCGATTCCTTAGTAAAGGATTTGGGTTAATACAGTGTCTTTCTCAGAGAGACACCAGTTCAACTCTTATTGGTTATGCTCCAATTCTAGGTACATCAACCTCTTTAAAAACAATGGAGAAATCACAAAGCCTATAAAATATTCTGCAGTTCAAGAGAAGGGGACATCCAAATCTCTAATCACTCTTTTGTTTGTTTTGTTTTTTAAGTTTTTATTGTGGATTGAATGAAAGTTTACAGGGCAGATCATCAGTTTGACATTCTACAAATTATACAACTTGTTTCATTACAATGATTACTATCCCCTCCTTGTACCATCAGTTAACAGTATTTCTCTCTATTCATTTTAGCTCTTGCTTAAAAAAAAACAACAACACTCAGGCTTAATTTACACCACCAAAGGGCATATTCTGCAAGTCTGCCTCCTGGCCACCAGCTCTCAGTCCTTCTCTTCTCATGAATCTAGAGTCCTCAGATGCTCCCTTTCTCCATGCCCCCATCTTTGCTTCTATCTCTGGTGTCACTGCTTCTCTGGATAAGGTTCTGCATTCCATTTGTGCTCTTCTACCTTGATGGTCCCTAGGGTCCTTTGTTTCTGGACAGTAACATTAACTACTCCCCCGTTTTTGTTACAAAACTTCTACCTTTATAATTGTGACAGTTGCAATTAGTCATGATAATAATTACTCACTATTGAATCATGAGAATCTTATCCCCATCTGTTTTAACCAGACCCATCTAAACAAGATGAAAACTATTCAGTGAGGACTCTTTCTTCCCCCACATACTCTTTAACTAAACTACCTCTTGAAACTGTATAAGCCAGTCACTTTGTGCCTTTATCGCCCCCTCATTTTAGTTAGCTAATGTCCAGGTTGCCTGTCCCTATCTACCCTGTGTACAGAGGGGATAGCATTGATACTTGATGTGAAGACTCCTTCCCTCTCTGTTGGTGTTTAGTGTTACTACCTCCATGAGTATAGGTCAGGTTCACTAAATTGTAGCATTTACCCTTGTTCCCTCTATCAAAAAAAGGTTTGTTTTTTTACCTACCTCTAGTCAAGTTCTGATTATCAAGCCATCGAAGCTAGGTCAAATGAGTACTATCTGCAAGTTTGGGTGTATCTCCCCTCACTTCATATCAGCTGGATGCTTCACTTTCAGCTCTAGCCCTCTGGGGCTATGTTCTTGTCCATGGGCTCAGGTGTCCCCAGGTCTTACCACATTTTGGACCAACCAGCCCTTCCTCTTCTCTCTTTCATCTCCAGGTCAATGAAAGTCTATGGAAGGTGGTTGAACTCAGCCCATTTCTTCATTGCTACCTTTCCCCCTTTTCCATTCACTGGTAGACCAATGTGGTCACCAGCAAGCTTATTTGCCTGCTCATGTGTTGCCTTTGAGTTTCAGTATTAGAGAGGGGTTTGTCCTGAAGGAACTTGATCGCTCTCCTTGATGGCTTCCTGGAGAACAGCTTGCTTATTTTTGTAGTAGCCAGTCATACTGCCAGTTTTGTTTTGGGTTTTTTTCCAGATGATCTTTCTTTGAAGATGTATCTTCTGTTACTCTAGCTATTCCAGATTGATGTGTTTGTCTTTCTAGTGGGAATCTCCCATCTCAGAAGGTTCTGGATGAGACTCAGGATTCCACCTAAGGTCCTATATTCTGCAAAGGCTACACAAAAGGCCTATTTCACTGGGGACGTTATAGAACCCTTTTTAGGTATTCCACTCAGTTTTAGACTGAAGACAGACTTACAAGTTTTCTGTAATCATGTTTCCCAACATTCCTTTCTAGCCAACTCAAGTGTCTATTTTACAATAGTAGGCAAGGGAAACCAGTATTCATAAGCATCTTAGTATTATTTCCCGTCTTCAAACTATGCCTAGATCCCTTTATCACAGAGCCCTGTTGTTCCAAGGGTAAGCATGTATCACTATTTACCTCTGTCCCACTTAGCCCATGCAAACCTGTCTCAGTGTTCCCCTAGCTATCTTGTTCTTTCACCTCCTCCCCCTTCTTGTATTTCCCTCCCCAACACCTAAACTTTGATGTGTTTGCCCTTACCCTGTGCTCTACTGTTGCCTCCCTCCACCTCTTCCTAAACACCCCCACCCTAACTCCACCATTGTGGGTAACTTATATACCTTAACCTTAACTTTTCCCTCCATTTAAGAGAGTCTATTTTATCCTGTAATCTACCTGATGTTCTCACCAACTGGATCTCTGTTCCTATGTGTTTACCTTCTTTCACATTGTAATTGTTTTGATCATAGACTGACCTCCCAGATCCTATGAATTTGTTCTCATAGTTTTGGTCTGTTCTCAACTCTTCGATTTGTTGATTGAGTTCTGGGTGGTGCTGCCATGTATGTCAATCTCTGGTTGTTGTCTGTTCTTGTTGGTTCTCAGTCCACAAAACTCCCTTTAGGATGCTTTTCATCGCCGGGTTGCTTTGGCAAAATCCCTTAGCTTCTGTTTATCCTGAAATATTTTGATTACACCTTTGTATTTGACAGAGAGCTTTGCTGGGTAGAGGATTCTTGGGTGGCAGTTTTTTTCTTTCAGTGTTTTATATATGTCTCCCCATTACCTTCTTGCCTGCATGGTTTCTACTGAAAGATCCAAGTTTAATCTGATTTGCTTGCCTTTGTATGTTACAATTCTCTTTTCCCTAGCTGCTTTCAGGATTCTGTCCTTATCTTTGATTTTGGAGAGCTTGATTATTATATGTCTTGGTGATTTTCTTTTAGGGTCTATCCTGCCTGGGGTTTGTTGAATGCTTGTTTCACTTTTCAGGATGTTAGGGGAAATTTCTTCCAGCAGTTCTTCAACTATCTCCTCTGTGGACTTGTGCGATTCTTCCTGTTCTTGAATGCCAATAATTCTTAAGTTATCTCTTCATGTTGTCTGACATGAATCTTAGACCTTCTTCAGATTTTTTAAATTCCTTTTTCTGCTTGTTTTTCTTAGTAGTACTGAGAGATTTATCTTCCAGTTCACTAGTTCTGGCTTCCATCTCTTCAGTTCTACTCCTTTGTCCTTTCATTGTTTTGTCCATTTCTGATATTCTATTATTAATCATTTGGACCTCTTTCAGTAGGTTTTGAATCGTTTCCAATGCTGTATTTTTCTTATTTGATTGTTCTTATAGCACTTTCCTGACTTCTTTATTTTTCTCAATTTCTTTATTTTCTCAAGTGTTTTGATACATTTTATAATCATTTTTCTGAGGTCCTTCTCAGGCATTTCCAAAGCTGATCCATCTTCTAGTATGGAGTGTAAGTCTACCTCCAGATCATTTGTCTCAGTCACTTTATCTAGTTTCTGGACATGTGCTGATATGGTTATCTGTTTCTGTTTCTTGGGCATATTCAGCAGTTAGCTGTGGCCTTAATATTTAGATGGTGTATATTTTGGTATTTTTTATGCTTTCTGATTGCCTCCAGGTAGGTGTGATCAGGAGATGGGCCTCCCTTTTCACTCTTCTTCCTTCATTTCTGCTGTTCTGTCAGGCATCCGTGGCTGCTCTGATCCTTCCCCTGTTTGGTCTTGCCCAAGATGGCCACTCAGGGAGCAGCTGAGCGCCTTGGATTAGAAAGCACTGGATTTCCTGCTTCTGCTACAAATTCCACTGGCTGTAAGCCTTCCAACTTTCTATATTCCTTTATATGTTGTTCAGAGTTCTGGGACCCTCCCCTGAACCTGCTTGGTCTGGTATTCTGTGTTGTTGCTGACGGAGCTCCTCACTGCATTTCTACCCTCTCCACCATCTTGTTTGTTCTCCCTTGCAGGATTTTCAATGGATAGTTTCCTTTGAAGTAGATCACCAGGCTTGTCTTCTGAGGCACCTCTAGGTGGACTTGAAGTTCCAACCTTTTAGTTAATAGCAGAGTGTATTGCCTATTCCCACCACCCAGGATCTCCATAAACTAGAGAGCCCAGTGGTGCATGAAGAGAAGAAAGTGGGACACATGCTTTTAAGTATTTTATTGATAAACACATTCATTTTACAACAAAATGGGCTGATATTTAATGAGTTCTCTCCACTAGGGATTGGCAGACTATGGCCCAAACCTGGCCTGCCACCTGGTTTTGTAAATGAAGTTGTATTGGAACCATCACACCCACTTGTCTGTGTATGGTCTCTAGCTGCTGATGTACTTATAAAGGCAGAGTTGAGTAGTTGCAACTAAAATCATGTAGTATGCAAAGCCTCAACTACTCATTAACTGGCCTTTTTCATGGAAAGCTGATCCCTGCTCTCTACTGTGGCTTTCTCAAAGATGGCCAGTGACAGGCCATACACCAAGAGATTTGGGCAAATAGCTTCTGTGCAAAATCTTCTCTCCTGGACCACACCCAATACAGACAGTGCCCTACAAAAACCATCCTTTCCCAATCCTACCTTGATTATATTGCTTTCTTTGCTTCTGCTCAAAAAATTTTCAGTGACTTCCCAGTGTCCACAGGAGTCTAGCCAGGCATATTCCTTTTCTTGGCCTTAGGGGTTGGATATTTCTACTTCTGTATCATTAACAGCCTGCATTATGCAGATGATACATCCTTGCTTGCTGAAAGCAAAGAGGACTTGAAACACTTACTGATGAATATCAAAGAATATAGTCTTCACTGTGGATTGCACCTCAATGTAAAGAAAACTGAAATCCTCACAACTGGACCAATAAACAACATCATGATAAATGGAGAAAAGATTGAAATTGTCTAAGATTTAATTTTACTTGGACTCACACCCATGGAAGCAGCAGGTAAGAAATCAAATGATGATTTCATGGGGCAAATCTTTTGCAATAATACCTCTTTAAAGTGTTCAAGAGCAAAGATGTCATGGTGAAGTTTAAGAGGTGTCTGACCCAAGCCATGTGAAAGCTGGTCAATGAATAAGGAAGACTGAAGAAGAATCAGTGCATTTGAATTATAGTGTTGGCAAAGAATATTAAAACTACCATGGACTGCCAGAAGAGCAAATGAATCTGTCTTAGAAGAAGTATAGCCAGATGCCTTTTAAAGGCAAGGATGATGAGATTTCATCTCGTATATACTTTGGACATGTTATCAGGAGGGACCAGTCTCTGGAAAAGGACATCATGTTTGGTAAAGATGGAAGAGGAGAAGACCCCCAATGAGCTGGGCTGACATAGTGTAAACCACAATGGATTCAAACATGACTACAGTTGTGAAGATGGTGCAGGACCGGGTGATGTTTCATTTGGATGTGCATAAGGTCAGTATGAGTCTGAGTCCAGGGCTCCTAACAACAACAACAATATCCATTGGAAACCCTCAATGTGATGACTCACATCATAGTCACAGTAATAGACACAAACACACCAATGATCATGAAGATGGCGCACAATCATACAGCATTAAGGTCTGCTATACATTAGGTCCTGGTGTGGCGCTACAGGATTATGCACTAGATGACAAGATAGGTTTGAACCAAAAGGTTAGTGGTTCAAGCTCACCAGTTGCTCCTAGGCAACCCTATATAGGGTCACTATGAGTCAGAACTGATTTGATGGCACTTGACAACAACAACAACAACATTCATTAGGTCACCACGAAATGTAGCCGACTTGATTGTAACTAACAACAGCATCTATTGTACCACATGTAGAAAGTTGGGGGACTGGGAAAAATCTATACTCTTCATAATAGACTGTTTCACTGATGGAAAGCTATTTATAGAACCCATCCCCAAGTTGTAGTTGGGCACATGGCCACCCAGGTAAAGACTACATTGCCCACCCTCCCTTCCAGCTATTTTAGTGATTAAATTCTGGCCAGTGTGATGTTGTAGTAATTGGTGGTGGTGTTGAATACCCTCAAGTAACTTCTGAGTCACAGCAACCCTATATAGAGTTTCTGAGGAATGGCTGGTGAGTTTGAACCACTGACCTTGCAGCTGACAGTCCAATGCTTATCCTACAGCGCCAGACCAGGAATGATAAGTACAACTTCCTGGTTATGCCATCAAGGAGCAGGGATGTCTGGTCCACTTTCTCTCCTCCCCTCCCCACTTACTACTGCCACCCCAACAACACTGGAACACTTACGTTCAGACTATTATGGGGAAAGAAAGAAATATGTTTGTTTTTTTTTCCAGTTCATACATGCATGGGTTTATTCCAAACAAAACGTGTTTAAACATGTCTCTGGGATCAGTGAATGCCTGCAGACAAGTTCTCCCTGTAATACACTTGTCTTAGTCTCCTTAGGGGCCTTCCAAAAAGAGGTCCAATGGAAGCAGTGACTTCCAAGGAGGTCTGTTGGGTTGTTTAAATTCAAGACAGAGAAGGTTATGGTGACTGTTTTGGGAGATTCCAGGGGTTATATTGATAGATGTTCTCTTGAAGGACACAGGATGGTCACGGGGTCTTATTTGGAAGATATTTTACAAAAATTGAAAACTACACTGGGGAGAAAAAGGTCACGTTGCTCTGAGGAACTGTTTGCCCACTATTCCATGGTACCTACTCATTCTTCAAGAATAGCAAGGAACAGTCTATGAGACTTTAGTTGGGAAAGCTGACCCCATACACCCTACCGCTCTAACCAATGACATCTTGTTTAAGCACATTCGATCTGAGCCTTTGTTATAGTAGCTGAACTTCTATCCTGACTAACAGACCACCCTCACACCACTACCAGTCACAGCATTTTCTAAGTTGGATGTAAAGCGAGACTGGCAAAACTAGGAAGGTGCTCACAAGGCATGGAGATGGCTGCCCCAACTCTCCCAGTTCCATCAGCTTCCATGGCAGAGCAACAGCCACATTCTTGGGTCCAGGATTTGAGTAACTGCCTCTGGAATACACCATGTTGTCTGTGTGCATTCCACTGGCCAGGGCTGTATTACAGGTAAAATAAACAGTGTCAACTGCTTCCACTGCAACTTCACACTTTGCAGGAAGGAAGTTGGAACTTGGATAAGGGACAGGTTTTGCCTGAGGAGGGAAGTGGGCTGTTTTGGATGCTTCACAGGGTGGATTAGGTTGGCTGCTTCTCAGCTGGGATTAATACGTGTCATGATTCAGAACAAATAGTCGGCATTGGCCTCACAGATTCTCTGGCTGTTTCTACTTGGCTGTTCTAGGAGCCTCCTTCCACGTAGATCTCGGTAAAGTGGGGCAGTAACGAGGGACTGTATGCGAAGTCTGTGCTAAGACATATACTTTTCCAACACAGAGATCACAGTGCCCAAGAGTCCACCAACAAGAGGTGAACAACCTTGGCTTAAGTGTTCCCCCTGTTCCCCCCAATCCTCATTTATGGGGCAAGAACAGCTGGTACTATAAAAATAATTGGAGCTACAATTTATGTTGACTGGGTTTCAACATCTAAATTCTGCAGAGTTTGGAAATAAAAAATGCTTTTGAAAGGAGCAGAGAACGTGGGTAGCTTCTGAATAGTGTCTGTGTGAATTGAACTGTTAGATCCAGTCTTCCCTAAGAGGTGAAGTTGATTTTCTTGCTCAATCCCTTTGGATCTGGGAACTATCTCTGCCATCCCATTGAATTGACTTAGATTAGGAAGATGCCCACCACACTGCTTGGCCCACTGTGTGGACTCAGAAAAGTTTTTTGTTCCCACCAGACTATCAGTTTGCTCTATGTGGGCTTGAACCTCCAACCCTATGTTAGCAGCCGAGTTGTTTAACCGTTTGCACCGCCAAATTCTCTAAGAAGGTAACTACTGTGCCCATTTTGCAGATGAGGAAACTGAATCTCAGAGAGGGGATGTGATTAGTACAATGTCACAGAGGCACACTCTGTATTCAAACCCAGGTCTGTTGGCCCGCAGAACCAGAGCTCTGAGTTGCCTGACCCCAGAGAGATGACCAAGGGTCAAGGAACGAGTGTGAGAACCTCAGGGAGAGAGATGGAGACCATGCATGCCTCCTTCCTCACCCCGTCCCCCAGCTCTGAACCTGTCTTTGTGGGCCCTGGGGATTGGGTCAGACAAATAAAATATACAAAGTCCAGTCTTTGTTTGACTGTCTTATCTAGTGTGTCTTCTCCTCCCCAGACAGCTGGGTCCTATCAGAGAGGTGGGAACAGGGTCAGTTAGGGCACGCCACACTGTGTCCCTCCCTACTGGCTTTTGAGTCCATGGAAGATGGGGAGAGCTCAGGACATGGGGAAACTTAAATACAAAGAGAGGGAGAAGCTGAATTGTTGGCAATTGGCTGTAGCCCCATCTTTCTCCATTAAAATCAAATTAATGAATGCTGGACTTGGGTCTTTGCTATAGTCTCTTCTCCATCCTCATTTTATTTGTCTGATCCAATCCCCAGAACCCCCAAAGACAGGTTCAGAGCTGGGGAACGGGGTGAGGAAGGAGATATGCATGGTCCCATCTTTCTTCCCGATGGTCTCATACTCTTTCCTGGACTCTTGGTCATCTTGCTGGGGTCAGCCAACCCAGAACTCTGGTTCTGCAGGCCAATAGACCTCTCCATCCTCCAAAAGAATGAGGGACACAAAATATGTACCCCCCTTTTATCCTACTGTAGGATAAGCACTGGACTACTAACTTCTAGCTCAGCAGTTGAAACACACTAGCCCGCTTCTCAGAAACCCTATACAGGGTCACTATGAGTAGAAACCGACCCAACAGCACACAGCAACAGCAACAAAGATGACATGGTGAATCCTTAACTTCATCCCAAGTGTAAGTGCTTTTTTTTCTCTCCGTAGTAAAAACAGATTTCTGTGGTTTTCATAGCTGCCCTTTAGAGATTCTGAGAAATCAATTCTCTCCAGAATGAGAAGTACATGTATTTGCCCTCCAATGTAACATTTGCAAAGCTGATGAGGCAGTTTACATCTTTATGATCTGAGAGGAGTCTTTGTTGTTGTTATTGTTGTGAATTGCTGTCAAGTTGGTTCCAACTCAGAGTATAGGGTTTCCAAGAAATGACTGGTGAGATTGAACCGCCAACCTTGTGGTTCAAACTGACTTTACAGTGCAGCGCATTAATCCACAGCACCACACCAGGACTCCAGAGAGGAGCCTCTGGGTGGTGCAGATGGATTGATGCATTTGGCTGCTAAGCAAAAGTTTGGAGGTTTGAATTCACCCAGAGGTACCTCAGAAGAAATGCTACTGATCTGTTTCCAAAATATTAGTCACTGAATACCCTGTGGAGCACAGGTCTACTTTGACACAAATGAGGTCTCCATGAATTGAAGCTGACTCAGTAGTAACTGGTTTTGGTGTGAGTGTATGGGGAGCTAGACAGAAGATGCTGGACCTTTAGGATAAGTTGATAGAAGAAAGAAAGGAAATGCAGACTGAGAAACAACCCCATTCTTTCTTAAAAATGACTTATTCAACACATGAATGCATTTTATAATAATAAATTCAAATAATGAGGAAGTAGGGAAATTTCCCTTCATCTTCTGTTTCCACCAAATGGCCATCTTTGTTGTTGTTAGGAGCCATAGAGTTGGTTTCCACTCGTAGCAGCCCTCTGTCTAACACAATGAAAAAGTGTGCCATATTCACAATTGTTACATTTGAGTCCGTTGCTCCTGCCACTGTGTAGTCCATCCTGTTAAGGGTCTTCCTTGTTCTGTTTTGGTTTTTGCTAACCCGCCTCTTTACCAAGCATGATATCCTTCTCCAGGGACTGGTCCCTCCCGACAATATGTCTGAAGTATGAGAGATGAAGTTTGGCCATCCTGGCTTCCAGGGAGCATTCTGGCTGCACTTCTTCCAACACTGATTTGTTTGTTCTTCTGGTAGTCCAAGGTACTTTTCATATTCTTCCCCAACATCATAACTCGATGCATCAATTCTTCTACAGTCTTCCTTCCTTACTATCCAGCTTTCGCATGCATATGAGTTTATTGAAAATACTCTGGCTTGGGTCAAGTGCACCTTAGTCCTCAAGCTGACATCTTTGCTCTTCAACACTTTAACTAGGTCTTGTGAAGCAGATTTGCCCAATGCAATATGTCATTTTATTTCTAGGCTGTGGCTTCCACGAGTGTTGATGGTTGATCTGAGCAAAATGAAGTCTTTGACAATTTCAATTTTTTCTCCATTTATCATGATGTTATTTAATGGCAGTTATTTTGCAATTTATTTATCCTTGCAGACTGTTTCCTCTATATTTTTGTATATGGAGATACAGTTTTGAGAGGGGTCTCTCTCTTTTTTTTTTTTTTTGTTTTTATATTAAAGAAAATATACCATACATGTGGTTTTCAAATTTCTCATCATTAATTATGGGTGCTGAATTCCTCCTGTTTGCTCACGCAGGCACACCTCTAACTTTCTACACTCTGCTCGGTCCCAGGGGAGCCAAGCTGTATGAATGACACCAATGGTCTATACCCTAGCCTTCTGGTTTCTTGCCAAGTTTGGCCAATGGGATGCCCAGTTCTCCTTGTCCCTCAGACACAGTGATGGTAACTCCAAGGGATGGCACCATCCCTGCGTGGTTTCTCGAAGACCTCCCATATGTTTACAAAGATTCCCTTCATTAAATTCTTCTGATATTACCCAGCTTCAGTGTGCCCTCATTTTCCTGCTGAGATCCTAACAGAAACACCTTGTAATCTGAATATCTTCCCAGGTTGGACCATCTAGGTTAACAGCACCTCTAGGCTATTAGTCCAGAGTATGGACATGATATTGTTAAGTGTCCTTGAGTCAGCTCTGACTCATAGCAACCCTGTATAGGGTTTCCAAGGAATGACTGGTGAGTTTGAACCACTGACAGTGTGGTTCAAACCGACTTTGTGGTCCAATGCTTTATCCCACAGCACAACCAGGGCCCCAGAGGATGGATGTAAATAACAGAGTTAGTTTAGACAATTCTCTAATTTTTTAAAGATATATTACTATGCCTAGAGATGCACCAGGCCTAAACAGAAGTACTGTTTTGTTTTGTTTTTCTTTTCTTTGTTTAAAAAATTTATTACAAAATCACTAAATCCCTGCAATGAAGTCAGTTCTGACTCATTGCCACCCTGCATGACCTAGTTGAACAGCCCTAGAGGGTTTCCAAGCCTGTCATCTCGATGGGAGCTGCATTTGAGCCCCAAACTTAAAAAAGAAAGAAAAAACACAAAAAAGAAAAGAAAGCTATTTCCTTTTGTTCCCCCTTTCTTTTTTACTGCCTTCCCCATCACCCAAGTTAGCACATGTCTACACTCTACCCAGTGAATAATTCTCCCTTCCCTCCCACCTCTTATAACCATCACAGAAAATTTATTGTAGAATTAAAACCTTTTCTTGACTTTTAACACTAATGGTCTCATACAATAGCAATCCCTTTGCAACAAACTAATTTCACTCAGCTTAATGTCCTCCAGGTTCCTCCATGGTACGTGGTGTTTTGCAGATTCGTCATTATTCTTCAGTGTTGCATAATATTCCTGTGTGTGTGTGTGTGTGTGTGTGTGTGTACCAAAGTTTGCTCAGCCAGTCCTCAGCCGATGGGCATCTAGGCTGTCTCCATTTGTTTCATATTGTGAATGATGCTGCCGTGAACATGGGTGTGCAAATATCTATTCATGTCATGGTTCTTATTTCTTGAAGATACATACCAGGTCAAGGGACTGCTGAGTCATGTGGTATTTCTGTTTACAACTTTGTGAGAAAGTGCCCTACCATTTTGCCTAGCAGCTGTACCTTTTACAGTCCCACCAGCAGTGTAGGAAGGTCCTATTCTCTCCATGGCCTCTCCAGCATTTGCTGTTTCTTGGTTTGTTTGTTTTCTACTTTACTATTAATATTTGGGTAAGAGGATATCATATTATTGTTTTGACTGACATCTCTCTAAGGGGATTCCTCAAGGAGCTATGGTAGCATAGTGGTTACAAGTCAGGCTGCTAACATCAAGGTCAGCCGTTCGAAACTACCAGCGATTCTGTGGGGGGAAAAAATGACTGTTTCTTCTCCTGTAAGGATTTATAGCCTTGGAAACCCTATGCAGGGTCACTATGTGTTGGAACCTACTCCACGGCACACCACCACTACCAATGGGATTCCTTTGGTATCCTGGTGTAGAGCTGTGGGTTAATACACTGGACTGCAATGTTGGTTTCAACCACAAGGATGGTGATTCAAGCTCACCGTTTGCTCCTAGGAAACCCTATACAGGGTCACTATGGGTTGGAACTGACTCAGTGGCACTTAACAACAACAAACAATGAAATTCCTGGTGTGGCGCTACGGGTTAATACACTGAACTGCAAGATTGGTTTGAACTGCATGGTTAGCAGTTCAAGCTCACCAGCCTCTCCTCGGAAACCCTATACACGGTCGCTATGAGTTGGAACTGACTCGACGGCACTTAACAATAACAACTATGGTTAAAGGGGAGTCCTGGTGTGGTGCTGCACACGCTGGATAGCAAAGTCGATTTGAATCACAAGGTTGGTAGTTCAAGCTCACCAGCTGCTCCTCAGAAACCCTATATAGGGTCACTATGAGTCAGAACTGACTTGATGGCACTTAACAACAACAAGGACTTAAGGAATCCTGGTGTGGCAGTACAAGATAATGCACTGGACTAGCAAACTCGGTTTGAGCTGCAAGGTCAGCAGTTCAAACCTACTAGCTGCTCTCAGAAACCCTATACAGGGTCGCTATGAGTCAGAACCAACTGGATGGTGCTTAACAACAGCAAAACAACAAATGGCTAATGATCATGAGCATATGTTTGTGGACCACCTAAATGTCTTCTTTGGTGAAGTGTCTGTTCATGTCCTCTGCCCATTTTTAAACTGTATCATTTGTCTTCTTAAAGTTTCAAATGTTCTATAAATTTTAGCCATTCATCCCTTGTCTGGTATATCATGTAGACAATTGTCTATTGATGATGTCTTATTTTTTCGACTGTTTCACTAATACAAAAAATAAATGTTGAAAAATACAGGAAGAATTTCTATAGAATAAGTTTCCTAGAAGTGTACTTTCTTGTCACAAGGCTCCAATAGCTCCCATCTCCATAAGCAAAATTGCCCTCCCAAAAGATGGTGGGTACTTACTTTTATTGGGATGTTCTGGCCTTCGTTGTGTAGTCCCTGGGAGGCACAAACAGTGAAATACTCTACTACAAACCTAAAGTTTGGCCTCTCAAACCCACCCCAAATCACCACAGAAAACACATCTCGAGATCTGCTTATGTGAGGTCGCAACCATTGAAACACAGTTTCTACTATACACCGGCTCACCAGGAGTCAGAATCAACTTGGAGGCAACTAATAACATCTACTCTTCATCGAGAAAGCTCAGGACTTCCAGAGATTTCACCACGAGGATAGCCCCCAAAGATGGCGGGGAAAGGGGCCCAGGGGATCCAGATTCCAGGGTGGTGTGTGTCCTCAGGCTGGCTGACTCTCCTCTCTGGGGCCCATCCCTCCTTCCATAACACAGACAGCTGCCCTGAGTGTGGGGAGAGAGGTTGAAAGTATAGAGATAAATGCTAATCTCTAGTGTAAACAGTTCTCAGGGCTGGGCTGGCTGTCTCTGTGCCACAGTCCCCCACTGGGCCCGGGGAGATGAGATAGCTGGGGAGGCTGAGGCCGGTGCAGGAGAGGAAAGGGAGACTGGGCAGAGATGGGAAGACACAGGGACCAAGGAAACCTATGATTCATGTGCTTGACAACCTGGGAGAAGCCCAACTGGGGGCAGAGGGAACCCTCAGAAGGAATGAGGGGGAGGAGAGAAGGTCACGTCAGGCAAACAGCGGCAGCCTGACCCCTTCCCACAGATACTGCCGAGAAGCCCTGTGATTGCAGTCCATGGACCCATTGGTAATTTGAGTCTGGAAACTTGAATGTGACCTTGGCAAGTCACTTTCCCTCTCTGGGCCTTGGTTTTTCCATCTGCTAAGTGGACAAAGGTGTCCTTGCGTGGTAGTGTGGGTTAATGCGCTGGACCGCAAAGTCGATTTGAGCTGTAAGGTCAGGGGTTCAGGCTCACCAGCACTCGTTGGAAACCCTATACAGGGTTGCTATGAGTCAGCACCACCTTGATGGCACAAAACAACTACAGTGGACCCAGAAGCCTCGGCTTACCTCTGAGAGTAGGAAGATGCTCTGAATCCTAATGTATCTTGATAAACTCAGGTAAAACTAAAGGGCAGGACTCCCCTGGAGACAAGCGGACAGGAAATCGTAGCTCAAACAGCATTGTATTGAGAATATGACTGGACTCATGTAAGCCTGGGCTGGGTGTCATTGGGCAAGTCACTTAACCTCTCTGAGTCATGATTCCCTTTACTTTTACAGGGGCATAATGATATCAGCTACCTGATAGAATCACAGTGAGAATGAAATGTAAGCAGGCATAAACTCTTTCAGTAGTGCTTGGTACTTAGTAAATCCTCAGTAAATTTCAGGAAGTATGCATGGGTATGGAGGAGTGTGGCGTTGTAGGATAAAGCACTGGACCGTAAAGTCAGTTTGAACCTCAAGGTCAATGGTTCAAACTCATCCACAGCTCCTCGAAAGCCCTGTACAGCGTTGCTATGACTAAGAACCCACTCGATGTCACTTAACAACAATAACATGGAGGGAGAGCCTGTGGACCACAGTTGAAGGCATTTTCCAAAGGTGGTTGCTCACATATTCCCTGTCCTTCATACTCTGCTATGAGGTTATTGTACTTCACCTTTGGCAAGAGGTGGAGGCTGATTTGGCGTTGTTGTTGTTGTTGTGAAATGCTGTCGAATCAGTTCCAACCCATAGCGACCCTGTATAGGGTTTCCAAGGAGCAGCTGGTGAGCTTGAACCACCAATCTTGCTGTTCCAACAGCTTTGCAGTCTGGTGCATTAACCCACAGCACCGCACCAGGACTCCTGGTTTGGCATTAGTGACTCATTTACAATAGATGAAATATGGCAGGAGTGAGTTTCGAGGCTGAGTGAACAAGACCTTGTCGTTTTCACCTGTCTGTTAGATGCTTCATCTCTAGAATCTCCCTCCTGGGACGCTCCCTTCTGGAACCCAGCCGCCATGCTAGGAGAAGCCCACGTTACACAGAAAGACCACATGGGCGTTCTCTGGCTGGTTGTCTCAGCTGAGTCCAGCATTCTAGTTAAAGCAGCCCTAGACATATGGTTAAGCAACTTCTAGATCATTCCAACCTCAGACGTTCTTGTTTACCCTAGGCATGCGTGCCTTCCAAGAAGAAACCCTGGATATTACAAGGGAGAGGTAAGTCACTCCTGGCTGGTATGCCTCGCGTGAATTCCTGACCCATAGAATCAGTGAGTCTAATAAAAAGAGAGCTGTGTTACATCATTAAGTTTGGGGAGATTGGTTACTTAGCAAGAGATGCTGGATTGTGGGCTGCTGGGATACAGGTTCCTTGTAACACAAACTGGTCCAAGTCTTGTTCCTCCTTTTATTGCTACTATTGCTTAGAGAGACAGGGCTGGCTGTTTATATGCTGCCTCTTGCTTCACAGTTTATACTGTGAATGTGATTTTCTTGCAGACACACACACACACATACAGACACACACGAACACTTGTGATAAATGACTCTCTTGTACATGCACTCTGAGTACACAGGGATTATGTTCAATTCCTGTTTCAGAGTATCTGTCTTTCTCTCGCCCACTTCAAGAAAGCATTCTAGAACATAAAAGAAATAGACATGAAGTCATAATAACACCAGCCTTTATTTTTCCTATGCATCATTTCAAATGCATACAATGCTAACAGAATAATGTCATGAACCCTCATGTAGCCATCACCAGCTTCGCCAATGAGCAGCGTTCGGCCATGTTGTATCTCGTCCCGCCTTCTTCCCATTTCCCACTTGATCCTGCTGAGGTTGATGATTTTTATAGGATGCTCTTTGTCTGTTTTTGAGAAAAACGATTTGATTATTTAAAAGGCGCAAGACGGGTTCTTCTGGAGGGAAGCTAAATTCTAAAATCAGTGAGAAAGGTAAAAACAACACATACTCAAAACGGTCCTTGGGAGTCCCTTTAAAGAGTGCCGACCCCCGCTGTCGGAGTGCTTTGGTGTGGCTTAATTAGAACGCCAGGTGTGTTCCATGAGATGTTGTCATCTTACACATTACTACTCCACCCACAGATACAAGAAGATAGGAAGAAGATCGTGTTCCCATCTTATGTTCACTTGAGGCAAGTGTTTATTAAGTGAAATCGTTCCTCTGTCTTCTGTTGCTCCATTCCTTCAATTCTTCTCCTCTCATGCTTTGTTTCCTATTACAAATCAATGTGTGATATCTTTTCATTGTCATGTTGTTGGTTGCCTTCAAGTCAACCCCAACTCACAGCAAACTTTTGTGTAACAGAACAAAACGTCACCCAGTCCTACACCATCCTCACGATTATTGGTATATCTGAGTCCACTGTGTCCAGCCACCTGATGGAGAGGACTTCCACATCACCCAATGCGAAGTCCTTCCCCAGACATCAGTCCCTCCTGGTGGTATCTGTAACATAACCGAGTCAAAGTCTTTGACTGGATTCTGTGACCCATAAGGATTTTATTGGCTTCTTTTCTGAAGCAGGTTGCCAGGCCTATCTTCTTAGTCTGGAAGTTCCACTGAAAGCTATCTGCCATCGGTGGCCCTCCTGGTATTTGAAATACCTGTGGCATAGCTTCCAACAACACACAAGCTAAACTGTCAGAATGGGTGATGGCTCACTGTCTAAAGTTGTTGTTGTTCTTGTTAAGTGGTATTGAGCTCATAGTGACTCTGTACAGCGTTTCTGAGGAGTGGCTGGTGAGTTTGAACTGCCAACCTTGCGCCATACCAGCACCGTCTAAAGAAATTGCTGTTACGTCAGTTCCAACTCATGGAGACCCCATGTGTGTCCGATTGCACTGTAGGGTTTTCATGATTGTACTCTTTTCAGCAGTAGATCACCAGACCTTTCTTCTGAGGTGCATCTGGGCAGATTCAAACCACCAACCTTTCTGTTAATAGCCCAGTATATAACACTGTGTGCCCCTCAGGGACTCTAGAATCCCTGTCTGTGTCTTACAAATTAGTCTGTTCATTGCTCCCAACACTAATAGCTTGTAACACGTGCTCTGTCTTAGGACCACAATGACATTAAGAGGTGAGGTCCCGGTACGTATTTCAGCTGAGATGTCCCAGGTGAGTGGCCAGATCAGAAAGGACAGGTCACAGCCTCCTACATCTCTGGACTGCAGCATGGCAGGCCTCCAATGGCCAGCATCTACCACGTTGTCCTCCCTTGTGGCGTGGACAGTGAGCCCAGGAGGGCAGCCATGGGCCCACCTCCCACAGCTTGCCTCCTGGGGTCAGCCAACTTGCTGGGCCATTAACCAGCAAAGCCACAGCAGCAATAAAATTAATTTCCTTCCTAATATATACAAGACTTTCTCCCGGAGAATTAGGGGCCGATTTGATCAAAGTGTGTAAGTGGTGCGCTTATGCTATCAGTTTCAACCCCTTAATGCCCTCTGTCAAAACAAAATCCTCAAGAAAGGCTTTGAGGGGAATCACATGAGCATAATGGCTTTCCAAAAAAGAGCCCTAAGTACTTGGTAACATATACAGAGCCGTCTATTAGATCGGCTGGTGTAATTGTCCTTATATTTTAACGTAAACACACTTATATTAGCCGGGCACTTCATCCCTCTGCAGACATGAATGTGCAGGACAAGGAGGGCAGTGGGGAGGGAAGATGGCTTTAGTGGGAACATGGGCCAGGGGTGGAGACTGTTAGCAGAGACGTGGAGCGTCTCTGAGAGAGACGCGGTCAGGGAGACTAAGAGGGGGGCGGGCAAAAGCAAGTCAAGAACTGATCTGGCTTTTATTAATAACGCTAATGCTTGGCTCCTAGATGGTACTTTAAACTTTTGTTCTCCCATCTTGGTTTTGTTTCACACTCAAGGACATCTTCTCAAGGTGAACCAGGAAGGGGAGGGCCCATTTCACTGATAGGGAGACTGAGGTCCAGAGAAGGGTTTTATATCTTGGCAGGAAATTGAGGCACACTGAAAAGCAGTGAGAGTTTAAGGGTCGTTTGCAAATGCAGAAGTCCCCAAGGCTAGCAAGAGGGACAAATCTTGGCCACTTTTAGACCTTGAAGGAGCAGGGTGACCTAGAGGGTTCTAGAACCTGGTGAGAGCAAGAGTTGAAGAGAGGGCTACCTGGTAGGAGCTGTAGCCTTTGTCTACCACTGAACCCACAGCAAGACCCCAGGGAATAAATTCCTGCACCTCTCACTCCTCTTCTTTCTGTCTCCCATTCTTCAAACCCAAGTAGAGTCCAGAGGTCAAGGGAGCCTAGAGGACATTCTTCCAGAGCACAGAGTAAAGGAAAGGAGCAGGACAAATGGAGACTTTCCACCCACGAATCGAAGTAAAAGTGGACACTTGAGAAAGTCTCAGGCTTTGTATAACCACACTGTGCTCTCCCCATGCAGGCATGACAGTTACTCAGTTACTCAGTAGAAGAATTGGCACATCCATTTCCCCAGGAGGGAAACACATACTATGAATTTTCTTGGCTGCTAACCTAAAGGTTGAGGAGCTCTGGTAGCGTAGTGGTTATGAATTGGGCTGCGAACCTCAGGGTCAGAAGTTCGAAACTACCAGTTCCGCAGGAGAAAGATGAGGCTTTCTGCTCCTGTAAAGATTTACAGTCTCGGAAACCCTGTTTCACTATGAGTTGGGTCACTATGAGTTGCAACCGACTACACAGCACATAACAATAACAGCCTAAAGGTTGGAGGTTTTGTCTATTCCGAGGTGCGTTGGAAGAAAGGCCTGGCTGGCAACTTCCAAAAAATCAGCCACTGAAAACAGCAACTAGTGTTTGAACTTCAGAAGTTTGGGGGAAGGCTAGAGTTCAGTCGCATGATACCCCCATAGATTGGCTGGTAGGATTTGGAAACATTTGGAAGTTTCCAATTTGGGCTTTACCGTAGGAATCGGCCTGTACTGTGCAATGCGATTTGGCTGTGGAAAGAGAGCATATTTGTGCAGCATGAAGAGAGATAGGAGGTGGGGGCCGGAGCCTGGGTAATAGGAGAGTGACAGTGGATGATTCATCATGGCCCTTCACAGCCGGCTGATAGCACCTCTGCCAAACTTTCCCCCACCCATCTCAGCAGAATCACAGATCTCCCCCCTCCCACAGGGATTCCTGCCCAGAAGGAATGTCCTTAGCTCATCTCCAAACGTGTTCACGGTGGCTACCATTTATGTGTGCTTCCCAAGTGGCACATCACGTGGTCTCGAACATCAGCTCACTTCATCTTTACAACCTCACAACCGACACAGGAGATACTTAATAATATCAATTAGTATTTTATGGAGTCCTGGTATGGCGCTGTAGGATAAGCACTAGCCTGCTCAACACAAGGTTGGTGGTTCAAACACACCAGACTGCTCCTTGGAAACCCTACACAGGATCATTATGAGCCTGAACTGACTCAATGGCACTTAACAATCAGAAGAGTATTTTATAGGCAGAGACTGAGGCTTGGGGCAGCAGAACAGGGAGGCAGTATGGGGCATTGGTTAGGAAAACTCTTCATAGAGTCAAAAGGCCTGGGTTTAAATCCCAACCCTACTACTTATTGGTTTGGACAAGTCATAAGATCTCTCTGTCCCCCCATCTGTAAACAGAAGACATAATGGTATCTGCAAGCACATTGCTCCTTAGAAGTAAGGATGGTGAGGCTTTGACTCGCTGACTTTGGACATGTCATCAGAAAACACTTGTTGTTGTTGTTGTTAAGTGCCGTGGAGTTGATTCCGACTCATAGCAACCCTGTACAGGGTTTCCGAGGCTGTAAATCTTTACGGGAGCAGACTGCCTCATCTTTCTCCTGCGGAACCGCTGATAGTTTCAAACTGCTGACCTTGTGACTCGCAGCCTGATTTGTAACCACTACGCTACCACTAATCACTAGAAAACATGTCATGGTTGGTAAAGCAGAGGGTCAGTTAACAGGAGGGATACCCTTCATGAATCAGATCAACACAACAGCCACAACACTGGATTCAAGTACACCATTGGTAATGAACATGGCATAAGATCGGATGATGTTTCGTTCTATTGTTGATCAGGTTACTATGAGTCAGAACTGACTCAATAATAACTTCACTGGATTGTTGCAAAGAATAAATAAAGGGCTTTGAAGAATACCTGATTTATAATAAATTCAGTATGAGTGTAGGTTTTCTGGAGAAAGTTGTCTTGTTAAATTAAAGAAATTGCCCAAGGTCACATAGTGAAAAAATGGCAATGCTGGTATTCAAACCCACAACCCCAAGGGGGACCTGGAAGCAGCAGTATGTTGGGGCTGTCTTCTACCAACTTGAAAGAAATAATTGTTAAGTCATTGGGGATTAAATACAGGCTTTTGTGAGCTGGTTGTTTACTTGGTTATTTAGAATAGTTTTAAGTAAAAAATTTGGGGCTGCTTATTTAAAATTAAATTATATAAATGAACAAATTATATTAACAGAACAGTAATACATTCTCAGAGAGCACAATGACTCCAGATGATAAACACTGGACTGTGAACCACAAGGTCAGTAGTTTGAGCCCGCTAACCGCTCTGTAGGATGAAAGATGAGGATTTGTGCTCCTGTGAAAAAATTTTAAAAGCCTCAGAAACCCTATGCAGAGTTCCTATGAGTTGGAACCAACTGAACAACAACATATTCTAAAGCTTTTCACTTCCTAATTATTTTATTCATTTCTAATTACCTATGTTCTTGAGGTTATTTACACCTATTGTGTCTGTGTGGGGCACTGGTGGTGTAGCGGTTATGCACTGGGCTGCTAACCACAAGGTCAGCAGTTTGAATCCACTAGTTGTTCCATGGGAGAAAGACGAGGATTTTCTGCTCCCGTAAAGATTTACAACCTTGGAAACCTACAGGGTCGCTATGAAATCAGAACCAACTCGATGACAAACAACAACATTCCATCTGGGTAGTGGAAATTGTATATGATGAGTGCTACTGAGCATCTCTCCCCACCTGTGTTCAGTGACATCCATGTAGCACGGTAAAAGTATTTACACCATGGAAATGGGTGCATGCTACAGATCAAAGCTCTATTTCCCTGGAGAGGTCCTTGTTAAACATTTACCAGTACATTGCTGCCCAGAATCCAGCCTCTTTACTTCCTTTTTTTTAAAATTAATATTCCATTTACTTTTTTTTCTTTAACTTTTTATTGTGAATTGAGTGAAGGTTTAAAGAGCAGCTCATCAGTTTTACTTTCAACAAATCATATGCTTTGTTTGATGGTAGTCCCCTCCATGTCACATCCCTGATCCCACTTCCTCCTTGGATTTGTTGTGTCCACTCCTCCTTCTGAATTTTGTCCTTATAAATGCAGCCCGGTTGATCTTGAATGTTTTAACATTCTAAAGTGTGTGAACCTCACTAGGGTAATTGTCCCTGCTATGTACCTGTCTACCACTTGGCTTAAAATTTAGCCATGGGGTAAGTTCTGTTCTAGAAGGGTGAGCAACGGCCATAGTCGGGGGTTCCACCAGTCTCTGTTTGGCCAATTTGCCTGGCCTTTTTTCTGTCTTTATGATTTTGAGTTTTGATCCACATTTTTTCCCTTTCTAGGTAGAACCTTCTAATGTGATTCCTTTCAGAGTAGTTGGTAGTGGCTGCTGGGCACCATCTAGTTCTTCTCGTCTCAGGGTCACAGAGACTGATACTCACCTGGTCCATTAGTCCATTGGGTTTATTGTTTCCAAGCATCTTCAATTTTATCACTCTTGGCCCAGGACTGGGCAGTGTTTCATTCTGTTGTGCATAGGGTTGCTATGAGTCGGTACCAACTCGATGGCCCCTAACAACAACAAGAAGAACAACTTTCCTCTGGACAGGGAGAGACCAATAGTGGCACTTTAGATGACCACTCATGAGCTTTTAAGAGCCTAGTTGCTTCTCACCAAAGTAGGATGGAGAGCAACCTTTTACTTGTTGTTGTTGTGTGCCATCAATTGGTTCCCATTCAGAGTAACCCTGAATGGGTTTTCTGAGGCTGTAAATCTTTGCAGGAGCAGAAAGACTCATCTTTGTCTTAGTTCCTGTTAGTTGTCATCCAATTGGCTCTGAGTCCTATGAACTATCTGTATAATGGCAGGAAATGTTGTCCAATCCTGGGGTACGTCCATGATGTTCCATCTGCTTGGGCTCAGTGTTGAGCTATTGTATATCAATCCATCACTTTGAGGGTTTCTCTCATTTTAATTGACCCTGTACTTTTTTTTAAACATGGAATCCTAATCTAGCAACTGGTGTTTCCTGATGACGTGTCTTGACATCTTCATTGCTAAGGAATATTCTGGTTAGATGTTGGAGCTTCAAAAAGTCCATGGGAAAATTCCATCATCTTTTAATCTCCCCCCCCTTTTTTTCCCATCAGCTTTTTGAAGCTTCCTCATATTTCCTCTAAGACTGATTTGTTCATTCTTCTGGAAGTTGATAGTATATTTAATAAGTATCCTTTGCCAACAGCACAATTCAAATGGATGGATACAGTTCTTCTCTGTCTTCGCTTCAGGTCTGAAAAATTTCCAAACACACTGAATGAGAAACACAGTGAGTGGAAAATAGTTCCTATTTCCTACTCTGATTTCAGGAATGAGTGAGCATCTGGTCTTGATATCATCTCCTGCCAGGAGAGGAAAGTGGTGAGGAGGCTGACTGTGGACTGGGTCCCTGTTTTCTATGGCATCTGGACATTGTTGTTGACATTGTTAGTTGCTAAGAAGTCACCTCCAGCTCATAGTGATTCTATTGTCACATAACAAAACTTCACTGAGTTCTGTGCCATCTTCATGGTCCTAGATATGCTGAATCCATTATTGTGTGCATCCATCATATGTTTTCACTGACACTCTACTTTACCAGTACAACCAAGATGCATTGATAATTACTGGTGATTGGAATGCAAAGGCTGGAACCAAAGAAGAATCCGTGGCTGGAAAACATGGCTTTGGTGATAGAAACAACTCAGGAGATCTCATCAAAGAAATGTGAAAGACCAGCCACTTATTCATTACAAATATCTTTTTCAACAACATGGATGGTGACTATACACATGGACCTCACAGGTAGAATTACATAGGAATTAGGTCAACCACGTTTGTGGAAAGAGATGATGGAGAAACTAAATACCTTCAGTTAGAACAAGCCTAGGGGCTAACTGTGAAACAGACCATCAACTCAAAGGCAAGTTCCAGTTGAAGCTGAAGAAACTTAAAACAAATCCATGAAAGTCAAACTATCACCCTGAATATATATCACCTAAATCTAAAGACCATCACAAGAACAGATTGTGAGGCATTGAACACTAATGACTGAAGTCCAGATGAGTTGTAGGAAGATGTGATGTGTACCACACATGAAGAAAGCAAAAGCTCCTTAAGATAGGGAAGGAAAAAAAGATCAAATGGATGTCCGAAGAAACTCTAAAACTTGCTCTTGAACATGGAGCAGTGGAAACATGGAAGAAATGATGAAGTAAAAGAGCTGAACAGATGATTTCAAAGGGCAGCTTGAGAAGAAAAAGTTGTGTTTATAATACAATAATGTACAAAGACCTGAAGTTGGAAAGCTAAAAGGGAAGAACACACTGGGTATTTCCCAAGCTGAAAGAACTAAGAAAAAATTAAAATGTCGAGTTGCAGTACTGAAGGATTCTATGGGCGAAACACTGAACGATCAGAAAGCAGGCGAAGAAGATGGAAGGAAGACACAGCCAAGGTAATAAACAGAATTGGTTGACGTTTCGATCATTTCAGGAGGTAGTATGCGATTCAAAACTGATGATGTTGGAGGAAGGCGTTCAAGCTGTACCGAAGGCATTGGAGAAAGATAAGGATCTAGTGGTGTTGAAGGATAACGTGCTGGACTGCAAGGTCAGTTTTGAACTGCAAAGTCGTCAGTTCAAACCCACCAGCCACTCCTTGGAAACTCTCTACAGGGTCGCCATAATTCAGAACCAACTCGATGGCACTTAACAACAACAATACAAATGGAAATTTATCAACAAACTGATGCAGCACTGGAGGCATTCACTCATCGGTGCCAAGAAATCTGAAAGACAGCTACCTGACCAACTGACAGGAAGAGTTCCATATCTGTGGCCATTCCAAAGAGTGGTGATCCAATGCGAAGTGGATATTATTGGACAATACCATTAATACTACACGAGATGGATTGGCACAATGGCGGCAGCAATGGGTTCCAACACAGCAATGGGTGTGAGGCTGGGCCCGGGATTGGGCAATGTTTCCTTCTGTTTCCGCTCTGAGGTGGAATTGCCTCATGGCACAGGACAGCAGCTACTTACCAAATGTGATACCCTTTTGTAGCAATTGGTCTTTCCTGGTAACATCAGGGCCAGATTTGAAACCATTTCTCAGGGGGTGGGGTGGGGGTGCGACAGATACAACCCATTTCTGGGTACGGCTACCATGCTTCACCCCTCATCCTGCTCCCCCCACCCCCACCCCGGGTAAATTCCTTGCCTGGTGATAAGCGTGGCTCCATCTCAGAATTTTCCCATCGCGCTGACAGTTTTAAACCAATAGATTTATGAACTTTAAAGTAATAGAAATATTTAAGGCAGACCTATTTGTCTTATCTGCAAAGACTGGACAACTCCTCTTCAGAGGGGGAAAAAGTAAACTCATAAAAAGGACTGATGAGGTTGGGTACTGTCTGTCGAGATGGCAGAGAAGGTCAGGGGAGTCTCAGGAACAGGTTCCCCAAGTTTGCCCGTTCCATCACTTGGGCTGGGCAGAGGCTCCACTGCCTTTTGTTCCAGCCTGTCTCCTGGTCCAGCGGGCTTCCTGCCCACCTGAGGAATTACCAGGAATTCTCCCAATAATTTCTTTTCTTCTCAACTTAGTGGGAGTTGGTTTCTCATGTTTACATCCAATTGCCCTCATGAAGACAATGATGAAGAATGAGGGAATGGTGATGAATATGATTTCTAATGTACATTCATTGAGCATCTACTGTGTGCTAAACACTGGGTCAGGGACTTCACACATACACTTTCACTTAATCCTCTGATGGACCTAGGATGTGGGCACGTGGACTATGTGTGTGTATGTGTGCTGGGGGGAACAGGGGAAGATCCAGATTTCCCGGGGTCTGAAGTTTATTCAATCAGGGTCTTCTCTAAGGCAAAGAAAAGAAAAATGACCATTTTAGAAAAACTCTGTGCCCATGTTGAAATATTGGGGTCCATGAAATTGATGGGCCAGAAAGAAGTTTAGTGTCTATGAGCTTCGGTTTGCACTTGAGGAAACGGGTACAATGTGGTAAAGGGACTTGTTCAAAGCCACATAAACTACCAAATGCCAAATGGTGGAAGTAGAATTTGAACCCAGCTCTGACTTCATAATCATAACTTCTTAACCCTGCCCGCCCCCCGCCCCCCCATGCTCATTGCTGTCAAATTGATTCCAAATCTTAATGACCCTAGAGGGCAGGTAGAACTGCCTCATAGGGGTTCCAAGGCTATAAATCTTTTGGGAAGCAGCTGCTACATCTTTCTCCCCCTGGGTTGTTGATGGGTTTGAGTCACTGACCTTTTGGTTAGAATTGAGTGCTTAACTTCGGCGCCACCATGGCTTCTTGTGTGGGGTTGTTGTCAAGTGCCAGTGAGTTGGTTTTGACTCATAGCGACCCTGTATAGGGTTTCCAAGGAGCAGCTGGTGGGTTTGAACTGCCAACCTCACCATTAGCTGTCCAGTGCTTACCCTTCAATAGCAGCCCAGTGTTTACCCTTCAGTGCATTTGTGTGGGGTAAGTGCTAATAATTAATATTCATACACATCTACACGCATCAGCACGCCTGCCTCCATGTGCTCACTTTGAGCAGACATTCCCCTCAAAATACAAAAAATCCTTTCTCTCTTCATGGAAGTAGCTGACAACCTGACCATGCTTAGGATGGTTTCCCCAAATCTAGGAGGAACATAACTTACAGTTCCCAGGAGACGCGGCTTTAGGTCGGTAATCAATACCTACTGTGCAAGTGTGAGGAAGACCTCCTACCAGACACCCTGATGCTGCATATGTTTATTAAAAATGTGTTCCCCATTACTACAATCCTACAAACATAAAAACCCTGTCGGCACTTCAACAGGGCTTCTAGTACCCAGGCTGCTGCGGGATATACGGGCTTCCTGCCTCTCGGTGACTTCATTGTTTGGAGAGTCTTTGTTTTCTACCTTACTAGCATCTAGTGACTGAGGCATGAAGGGATTACAAGCATGGGGGCTCAGGATCAGGGATCTTAAAATATGAGGAAGCACCTCTGGGGATGAGGTGTATGATATCCAAAGAACACTGTATTTAGGACAGGTGATGGTCTCATATCTGCATCTCTGTTTCTGTTGTTAAGTGGCATCCAGTCAGTTTCAACTCATATTGACCTTGTATAGAGTTACTGAGGAGTGGCTGCTGCAATTGAACCAGTGACCTTATAATTAGCAGTCCAATGCTTAGCCTAAAGTGCCAGACCAGGACTCCATCATTCTAACATTCATTAACATATTCATTCATTTATATTCACTCATTCAGTTATTTATTCAACAGATAGTTGTTGGCAGCACAGCAGACAGAGTCTAAGAAGGTTTCAATGGTTCCTGAGCGCTGGTGTTCACACCCCGTCTAATCCCCACCTCTTGAGTAAGGATGGGCCTGACTTAATCAGGTGAAAGTGTTTCAAATAGGAACTAGGTTAGAGACTTTCTCTCTTCTCTCTTGCTAGCCTTAAAGGAGCAAGCTCTCTTGAGTTAGCCACAACAGAATGAATTCTTCCAACATCCTATGTGAATTTGGAAGCAAATTCTTCCCTAGTTAAACCTCCAAATGAGAATGCAGCCCACTTGACACCTTGATTGCAACCTAGTAAAACCCTGAGTAGAAGATCCAACTGAACTATACCCCAACTCCTGCTCTAAGGAAAGTATGAAATAATAAATGTGTATTGTTTTGATGTGACAAGTACCTACTCTGCACCAAAGGCTATGAAAGACGCTGACAATGAAACAATAAATGAGTTAGATCGTTTCTATCCCGTGTTTTTAATAGGCGTATAGACTAACACAATGCCAGGTACGTAGTGTTACTACTATTGTTTGCTATGAAATTGCTTCTGATTCATAGAGACCCCAGGAGATGGAGTTGAATTGCCTCGTAGGGTTTCCTTGTCTGCAATCTCTTTGGAAGGAGATCACTAGGTCTTTTTCTAGCTGAAGTTCCCCTGGGTAGGTTCAAACCTGTGACCTATCAGTTAGCAGTTGAATACTTCACTGCTATACCACCAGGGCTCCTTGGTAGATGCTCAATAAAGGCTGTGTTGAGTGTAGACTTGGATTGTGGGCTGATTTCCTCTCTGCATGACCTTGAGCAAGTCAGGGGACTTTTCTCCATGCCTCAGTTTCCTGAGATGAAAAAACGAAATCTGTCCTAGGTGGCCATTGTGTATGTGCTTGGAGAATCGAAATCACCAGGAAGATATCAATAGGATAGTATTTTAGTGGCATTAATTATTTTTCTGGACCCCTGAGTATTGGACATGAAATGTCATCACCTCTAGTTTACAAATGAAGTACAACAGAACCTACCTGCTGCCTGTGCTCAGTACCTGGTTCCTTCTCATTCTTTTGTGATAAAGACTGATGTTTCAGCCTAGGGAAATGGCCATGTCAGAAGAAGACTGTATTTTTAGGTCTCCCTTGCAGAGAGGTTGGTTGTGTGACTAGGCTCAGGTCAATGTTTATAAGTAGTGTTGCTGGGTGGTCTTTTGCAGCATTGCCCTTAAAGGCTGTGGTGGGTTTTGTTGTTGTTGTTGTTGTTAACTGCCATTGACTTGGTCCTGAGTCAATAGCAACTCCCTGTGATAGAAGACGTATTCTCTTGGGTTTTCTTGGCTGAAATCTTTGCAGAAGTTCGTTACCAGGGCTTTCTGCTGTGGAGTGGCTGGGTTCCTTCAAGCTGCCAACCTTTCGATTACTGGTCAGGTGCAAGCCACCTGCACCACCCAGGGACCTCTTCCTCATAGGATAGGGATGCCAAATAAAATACAGGCCACCCAGTTAAATTTGAATTTGACATGAACAACAATTTAAGCATAAATTTGAAAAAAATTGGAAAAAAAATTGTTGTTTACCTGAAAATACTGGGTCTTCCTCTTTCTCTTCTTCTTCCTTTTCTTACTCTTCTCCTTCTTTCTTCTTTTGCTAACTCTAGAAACCCTTTTAAGTGAGTAAAAGTCCTCTTCTTTCCCCCTTCTCCAGTCTACTGCCTGCAGTGTGATGGCTGGAACTCCAGCAACATTCCTGGGCTATAAGGAAAAGACCACATTCTAGGAATACTGAACACTGAACTCAGAAGAACCCGGATGGTTTGGATGTTACAAAGTAGGGCCACAGGCCAGCCCTGCACTGCTCATCTCAGGGCTTATTTTACAGGAGAAACATCTGTCTTATTTGTTGTTTCTGTTAACTGTCATGGAGTCTATTCTGACTTAAAGCAACCATGTATGTATGGGGTGTCCAAAGAGTAGCTGGTAGGTCTGAACTGCCAACCTTACATTACCAGTCCAGTGCTTATCTTACAGTGTCACACCAAGACTCTCTGCCTTGTTTGTTGTTGTTGTTAGGTGCCATCGAGATGGTACCGACTCATAGCGACCTTACGCACAGCAGAACAAAACACTGCCTGATCCTGGGCCAGCCTCACTACTGTTGCCATGCTCGAGTTCACTGATGCTGCCACTTGGCCAATCCATCTCATTGGGGGTCTTCCTGTTTTTCTCTGACCCTCCACCTTACCAAACATGATATCCTTCTCTAGCAACTGGTCCCTCCTGACAATATGTCTTTAGTATGAGAAACGAAGTTTGGCCATCTTGGCCTCCAAGGAGAACTCTGGCTGTACTTCTTCCAAAACGGATCTATTGGTTCTTTCGGCAGCCCATTGCACTTTCAATATTCTCCTCCAACACCATAACTCAAAAGCATCAATTCTTCTGAGGTCTTCCTTATTCACTGTTCAGCTTTCACATGCATATGAGGTTGTTGAAAATACCTGGCTTGGGTCAGGCGCACCTTAGTCCACAAGCTGACATCTTTGCTCTTCAACACTTTAAAAAGGTCTTGTGCAGCAGATTTGCCTAATGCTATACGTCATTTGATTTCTTGACTGTTGCTTCCATGAGTGTTGATAATCGATCCAAGAAAAATGAAGTCCTTGACAACTTCAATCTTTTCTAAGTTGATAAGAATATTGTTTATTGGTCCAGTGGTGAGAATTTTTGTTTTCTTGACATTGAGATGTAATCCATACCGAAGGCTGTGCTCTTTGATCTTCATCAGTAAATGTTTTAAGTCTTCTTCACTTTCAGCAAGCAAGGTTGTATCATCTATATATCACAAGTTGTTAACAAGTCTTCCTCTAGTCCTGAAGCCATGTTTTTCTTCATAGAACCCAGCTTCTCGGATTATTTGCTCAGCATACTGGTTGAATAAGTACGGTGAAAGAATACAACCTTGTCTCACATCTTTCTTAATTTTAAACCATTCAGTGTTTGCATGTTCTGTTCGAACTTGGTCCAGGTACAGATTCTTCATGAGCAGAATTAAGTGATCCAGAATCCTCATACTTCGCAATATTGTCCATAGCGTGTCATTATCCATACA
>NW_006408956.1:542263-549394 GCF_000296735.1 Chrysochloris asiatica
GATATTGTCCTCGAACCTTTGCAAATACTTCATCTAAACATTATAACAATCCCAGGAGGAAGTTACTAGTCACATAGCCAGTATTAGCACAGATAGGATTTGAATTCCGGGTTTGACTAACTTCAAAATCCTCTCTCCCCTACCTGTTAAAATTAGAATTTTTTCTTCCAAATGCTTTTTGCTACCTTCCTTGGAATCTTAATTTCTCTAAGCCAGGGTCCAATGGAAATAGAAGTATTTCCTCAAACTTAGTCCTTTACCCAGAGTCCTGGTGTGACGCCAGACTGCAAAGTCGTTTGAACTGCAAAGTTGGCGGTTCAAGCTTACAAGCTGCTCCTTGGAAACTCTATACAGGGTATCTATGGGTTGGAATTGACTCAACAGCACTTAACAACAACAAAGTCCTTTACCCGCTGCATTTAATTGTTGTTGTGAAGTGCTGTCTAGAAGCTCCTACTCATAGAGACCCTGCATAAGTGTGACGGGTGAACTTGAGCCGACGACCTTGCTGTTCAAACCAATTTCACAGTCCAGCACATTAACCCTTAGCACTACAAACGTTTAAAATTTAAAACAAAACCAGAAAAATCCCACACACAAAATGGGCATCACCATATCTAAATCCCAAAAGGGTTTGTGTCCGGGATCTTTGCCGTTAGAAAGGACAAGAGTTGTTTATCAGCCATAAAAGGAGGGAAACAGTTGCTGCAAAGTTAGTTTCTCCTGCCAATTTCAGTGTGTCAGAGAAGAACTTTCCTGCACAGGATTTTCTGTGGTTGGTTTATGGAAGTAGATTGCCAAACCTTTCTTCACCTCCAAGCAGACTTTCGGTTAGCAGTTGAGTACAATGCCTAGTGATGCCCCATCAGCCGTCTCTTTTCCAGATGAGGAAGCTGGGGTGGAAAAAAGGCAAGGAATATGCCTAAGATCTGTTGGTGAGGAAGTCACAGAGAGCGACACAAACCGAGGTGTGCTTACCTGGCCCCCACCCTGGAGCTCACCTGGCAGAGCTGGCTCCATGGGTAAAACAAAGAAAGGAAACGACACTAAAGGAAGAAGGATAGTGTGACACCACTCACTTGTGACCTCTGACATCAGGCCCTTCACCCTGGCGAACCAAAGCTGATGCACTGATCTAAGCAGTGACCCCTCCCAGTTCAGTGCTCCACCATCCCTAGTATGTGGTTTCATTCTCAAAGCCCATGAGGGTTGCTGGAGCTCCAGACATTACACTCTAGGAGGGGGTCTAAAGGTTGTGTCTGCAGATGCTGAGTGATTTTACCCAGCTCTCGTAGTTGGAAATGAGACATACATCCCTGGTTCAGAGTCCTTACAGGGGAGAAAGGTTGCTTGTTTGAGGATATGTCCCTAGTACCTAGATTACCTCAGCACCTTGCTGTTCTGTTGTTGTTAAACCATCGAATCAGTTCTGCCTCATAGCGACCCTGTATAGGGTTTCCGAGAAGCAGCTGGTGGGTTTGAACTGCCCACCTAGTGATTTACAGTCCAGTTCGGTTCCTACAGCACCACACCAGGCGTCCTCCCCAGCACATAGTAGGTGCTCAAGAAATAGTTTGTTGAATGACTAATAAGTGATATATCCATGATCTCTAATCCAATATCCCAAACTTTGTTACTACACATGATAAAACTGAAGTAGCAAGAGCAAACCACCAATAACAACAATGGAAATAACAACCACATTTACAGCAATGGGACTAATAATAATAAGCCAGGTGCTGCTGAGCCAGCTCAGGCTCCTGGTGACTCCCTGTGTGTCAGAGCAGAACTGTGCTCCTTGGGGTTCTCAGTAACTGACTTTTTGGAAGTAAACCAGGCGTTTCTTTTGAGGCACCTCTGGGTGAACTCAGTTAACAATCAAGGACCTTAACCTCTTATAAACACCCAGATATTCCAATGCAATAATGTTGTTGCTGTAGTTAAGTGACCCTGTATAGGTTTTGAGGAGTCTTGGTGTGACAGACACTGCAGGATAATGTAATGGACTGCAAGGTTGGTTTGAACTGCAAGGTCGGCAGTTCAAATCCACCGGTGGCTCCTCAGAAACCCTATACAGGGTTGCTATGAGTCAGAGCCAACTCGACGGTGCTTAACAACAACAACATAGGGTTTCTGAGGTGACTGGTGGGTTTGAACCACCAACATTTTGGATAGCAGTGCAGTGTTGATCCTACCACTTTATTTGCACGTACTCTATGTTGAGATCTAGACTTGGCACTCTGTACACATCACCTTACTTACACTCACAACAAGCCCATTATACAGATGGAGAAACAGAGGCTTAGAGAGGTGGAATCACTTGTTCTAAGTCCCACAGTAAGAGGCATCAGGATTTGAATGCAGGTTGACTCCAAAGCTGAGGACTTAATTGCTGTGCCCAGTGGCCTCTAATATGTCCCTCTTAATCATTCCTTTTGGGTGTTTAATGTCTGCTGAGTGCCAGCCCTTTGCTGGATGTTAGCTTTACATTATATTGTGATAGGTTCCATGCCCCAAAGAGTGTGTTGAGAAGCCCCATTGGAGAATACCAGGAGTTGGGGTTTCAAGTGCCCAGATGGTGATTCCTGTCCTTGCCCTCCCAGGAGTGGGTCCACTTCTGCCTCTTGATCACATGCAGTGTCTGTTCCACCATCTCCAGGATAAGACAGTGTTTTTGGCATCCTTAATGCGAGGTTGGGGGTCACACCTCCAGACCCAGTACCTCCCACATTGCTTGGCTGCGCACAGTAGGTGCGCTGTACATGCTTGCTGACGAATCGCTGATTGATCTGATTCTGTAAGTACCCTGCTTCGCCACATGAGCCTGGAGAAGCTTAATAAAGGCTTTTTGAAGATGATAAGAAACAGAGCTGCCTTGTTAAGATCCCGGGGGCCTCCAATTCTTCTTTAGCAGCAGTATCATTCTCTCTCTCTCTCTCCTCTCTCTCTCTCTCTCTCTTTTTTTCTTTTTAAGTGCTGGCAGATAAAATCCAATGGTGACACTGGAGAAGAACTTTGGGGCCTTTTGATTTTTAAAGGAATATGTTAGAAGCTGTGCATAGTTATAAGATCTTCTAGGTTCTAGCTAGGATCAGCAGAGGGGATGGCGGTTCCTGGTGAACAGAAACGCACAGTTGGGGTGAGAAGCTGGTTGTAGAAGAGTGGAAACAGTGCTGAGTTGGCCCTGAGGAGGCGAGGGTGTGACCCAGCTCTGTCACTACCGACTGATCACATACCCCTTTCTATCTCTCAGCCTCAGTTTCCCCCACTGCAAAGCCAACAGGTACAGAGAGTGAATCCCTGACTTTTCTTGTTTCGGGGTTCACTTTGAATGAAAAAAAGTTGATTATTGCCCAAACACAAGATGTGAGGAGAGGGAGAGAGATGCTCTTTCCATGGGGATAGGTGATGCTTTCTGCCTAGAAATCCAGGTAGATTGCAGACCCAGAATACATAAAAAAAGATGCCTCTCTGCCCTTGACTGCAGTTCCTCCCTGTCACCCCATCTCCCAGTCATCATGCCCCATCTGGTGGGCCCAGCATCCCCTTTCCAGATGAGAAAGAAGAAAGAGAGGTACAGAGCAAAGGTTTTTAATCTTTGCTATTTATGAGTTTCTTAAGAATTTGAAGATTGTTACAGAAAAACACACATGCATATATGTACAAAATTTTGCATCTAATTATAGGGAGCTTATGTGCTCCTCTAAGGTGCCTGGGTGGTGTAGTGTTTAAGTGCTTGGCTGTTAACCAAAGGTCAGCAGTTCAAACCCACCAGCTGTTCTAAAAGAGAAAGGTGAGGCTTTCTGCTCCTGTAGAGATTTACAGCTGAGGAAACCCTATAGGGCTTTTCAACTCTGCCCTGTAGGCTGCTGTGAATGGGAGTCTACTCATTGGCAATGGAGTTGGATATGGTGTGGGCTCCTCTGGTCTCAGGTTGTTGCTGTAGTTAAGTGCTGGCTAGTCGATTCCAATCCATAGCGGCCCTGTATAGGATTTCTGAATAGTGGCTGGAGAGTTCGAACTGCTGACCTTACAGTTCAAACTAGCTTAGCCCACAGCAGTCACACAAGATTAAGGATTTCTAAAACACAGGCTGTATACATGCCGTGCATACAAAAGGAATCCCTGGGTGCTTAATGGTTTTGGCTATTAACCCAAAGGTGGGAAGGTCAAATGCACCCAGAGAAACCTCAGAAGAAAGGCCTGGCCATCTACTTCAGAAAAAAAAATCAGCCATTGAAAACCCTGTGGAGCGCAGTTCTATTTGGACACGCATGGGGTGCCTTGAGTTGTAGCTGACTGGATGGTAACTGTTCGTTGTTGCTAAGTCCTGTGGAGTCGGTTCAGACTCACAGGGAACCTTTGTAGGGTTTCTGAGGTTGTAAATCTTTGCAGAAGCAGTAAGCCTTAGTTTTCTCCTGTTGACTCAAACCAGTGATCTTGTGGTTTACAGTGCAGTGCTTATCCCACAGAGTCACTGCGCTCCCGATGTCAAGTGGTTTTCTTGGTAGTGTTGTGCTGTGGAGTTGGTTCAGACTTATAGCGACCCTGCACAGGATTTCTGAGGTTGTAAATCTTTACGGGAGCAGCAAGCCTCATCTTTCTCCCATGGAACAACTGGTAGTTTCCAACTGCTGATGTTGAGATTAGCAGCCCAATCATAACCACTAGCTACCAGAGCTCCTTGGCAACTGGTTACTGATTATCAGAGGAGGAGGAACCCATGTAGCTAACATGGCTAAAATGACATAGACTAAACAGACACATCATAATGGTGAGGGTGTGGGGGATTGAAATCCCTGTGCATTGCTGGTGAGACTGTAAAATGGTGTAAACAACTATGGAAAACAGCATGGGACATCCTCAAGAAACTAACAATTGCATGATCCAGCAATTTCACCCCTAATATATACCCTTGTTGTTCAGTGCCGGTACAGTGCAGACTCATAGCGGCCCTGTATGTAGGGTTTCCGAGGAGTGGCTGGTGAGTTTGAACTGCCTATCTTTTGGTTAGCAGTCCAATGCTAATCCTAAAGCGCCACACCAGGACTCCATATACCCTAGGGACCTAACAGAAATGACATGAATAGACATACACAAGCATGGTAGCAGTATTCACAATAGCCAAAAAAAAAAAAAGGGAAACAGCCTAAGGGCCCTTCACCTGACCGGATCAATGAATGAACATCCATAAAGAACAATGATGGACCCATGATAACATGGATGGTTCTCGAGGGCACAGTGCTGAGTGAAGAAGTCAATCACCTGAGGACAGATGTTCTATGAGCTCCTTTTATAAGAAGACAAGATTAGAAATAGACTGGGAGGAAACAAAAGAAGGAGATGGAGAAGTGAGGGAGAGGAGGACGGGAAGGAAGAGGGAGCTGCAATATTCGTAACACTCAACTCTAGCAGGAACAAGAAGCCTGGGGGCTGTTGAGAGTGTGGATTCTGGAAACTTCCACATGGGATTGATCTCAGCCCTCGACTTTCCCAGCTGTGTGACCTTGAACAGTGATTTGAGATTCCTCAGGCTTCAAAAGGGGTCATATTAT
Source organism: Chrysochloris asiatica (assembly GCF_000296735.1). Taxonomy (NCBI): domain Eukaryota; kingdom Metazoa; phylum Chordata; class Mammalia; order Afrosoricida; family Chrysochloridae; genus Chrysochloris; species Chrysochloris asiatica. The sequence goes on from NW_006408956.1 coordinate 547,819, forward strand.
TTTGGGTTGTATTCTTTGCCATGGATTCCTGGTGTGGCGCTGGGTTAATGCACTGAACTGCAAAGTTGGTATGAACCACAAGGTCAGCGGTTCAAGCCCACTAGCCACTCCTCAAAACCAACTGGGTGGCACCTAAAAACAACAACAGTAACAATTCTTGGCCACTGGAAGCAGTTTTGCTTAGAAGACATTTTCCCCTTGAAGTCCCACCTTTCCAAGGTGGCTGGGGTGGGGTTCTGGGACTAGCGGTAACAGCATGCATCTCCTTGGAGCACCTTTGGTTTGCAATGCTGAATCCCACCCCCTAAGGCTAAGGAATCAGCATTTGCATTTTTAACACAATTGCCAAGTGAAGTGCCTGGGCCTTTGAGTTTTAAGAGAACCAGAAAAAGAGATTTGGCATTATGCCCCAGCCCCTCAGCAGAGCATACGCCCCAGTATCCAGTGAGCAATGGAGCCCCACCTCTCCCCCACCTGCTCCAAATTCTCAGGATGAAGGTTTCAACACTGGATCTTGTAACTCTGATCAGCCTCCTGCAAGCTGACTCTGTGGCTCCTCCTGAAATCCTGGCAGTCAGGTTAAAGTTGTCACCAGGTGTGTACAAAGCCAGCAATCACTCAGTTAGCCTGTAATAGGAAGAAGCTGCTGGCAGCCTGCTGGGAGAAGAGGGGCCTCAGTGGGGGTCATTTGCCATGAAATCCCTCTGCCTGGAACATATAACATGACTTGAACACAGGAAAAATCAATAGCAGCAATTATCACTTACTAAGTCGTACCATGTGTGTGACACCAAGCTGGGGCTTTTGGCTACACTATCTCATTTAATCTGCAGGACAATCCTGTGGGAAACTGGGGCACAGAGAGGTTATGTAACTTGTCTGAGGTCACACAGCAGGTAGGCAGATGAGTCAGGATAGAAATCAAACTGTAGAGGGCAGACTCTTAACCCCAGACCAGTAGACCTTAGATCAGGGGTCACAGGTGGTAGCTGTGGGCAAAACTGGCCCGCTGATCCCTTTTATTGGCCTGCACAATGTTAAAAAGTTCTTTGAGCTGACATTCAGAATTTTCACCTACAATCTGGATTTTTCATGGAAAGTCAAATGCCCCAGCATTGCAGGAGAACTGGCATGATGCAATGTCTACTTTAAGAAATCCTACCACTTGTGGTTTATGAGATCTACTACCCATGCAGGACATTTAAAATTGAGCCTTTAAATGATCTGGTGCCATCAAGTTGAGTGTGACTCAGGACAACTCTGTGAGAAATACCAGAAGTGCCCCAAAGAGTTTCCAAGATTATAGTCATTACTGAAACAGATCTTTCTCTGGCAGAGTGGCTAGTGGGTCAGAACTACTGACCTTTTGGTTTGTATCTGCGTTCTTACCACTGAACCACCAGGGCTCCTATAATAATGAAGATTATAATAGTAATCCACCAGGGCTCCTATAGTAATTAAGATTATAATAGTAATCCACCAGGGCTCCTATAATAATGAAGATTATAATAGTAATCCACCAGGGCTCCTATAATAATGAAGATTATAATAGTAAACCACCAGGGCTCCTATAATA